>NW_007729393.1:9410-54519 GCF_000696425.1 Galeopterus variegatus | reverse complement strand
GCCCCCGTACCGGACCGGGGACCGGCAACGGGATTGCAACCCTCGGTGTTGCTCCCGCGCCTCGCTCAGCCAGTGAGCGGGAACCGGTCTGTGTGTGGGATCCGAACCCTCGGGCAGGAGCGCTGCCGCGCTTCCCAAGCGGCGCACTTATCCAGTGCGCCACTGGGCCGGCCCGAAAGTATGTACTTTTTGAAACTGTACCTAGATAGTGAGGAACTTTGTCCCTGTGCCAGATCTGCAATTGTCTCACTATTCAATTGCAAAGGGATTTTATACGTTTTGTCTAAATGTTCTAAGTGCAGAATAACCTATACATTTTTAAAACGGTTTTCTTCATTTGCTTTATAAATTTATATTTATTTTATAATTTTAATGTTATAATTCATACATACAAAGGAATATATAGCACACATAAATTAAAATGCATAATAATTATATTAATTTCCTTGAAGAACTCCCCATCTTAATTACTGGAGCATTTCCAGTACTCTTGCATTCACATACGTGTTCCTTATCTCTTTGCCCTCCCTCCCCCTTTTTTATTATTCTTTTGAAGTTTTAACAAAAAAGTTTTGTGATATACATTTATCTCCCTAAAAGATAAGTTATTCCTTCTTGGTTTTGAATTCCATGAAAGCAGCAATTACATGTAATTTTCTGGGACTTACTTTCACTTCAAGTTATTTTTTGAACACAATTCTATTTAGCTATAGTTTACTAATTTTTGTTTTAATATTGATTCCATTTTCTGCATACACCATATTTTATCTATTCTTCTGAGAAGTGTTCTAGTGGTTTTTCTCATTATTTCATTTAGCAAACATTTCTTAAACATCTCATAAGTGCCAGGCATTATTTCAATAGAAAAAGAAAAAAGTCAAAAAAAAATTCCCAGTTTTCATGGAACTTATATTACACTGAGTGTAAACATTCTTCTGTTTCACACATATTTCTCATAAGTACACAGATGTTCTAATTTATAACATCAAATGTTAATATTTTATTAATATTAAATATATTTTACCTGTGATTAAGTCAATTTTCAAATCAACGGTATATGAGTTGATCATCATCCTCTTCAATAGTTGATATTACCAGACTGTAAACATTAGTCAATGTTCTGGGTGAAAAAGAATATCTCATCTCATTTTAATTTTCATTTTCTGATAACAAGAATCCTTTATGCATTTTGGGTAATAATTCTTTATTGAAAAATATATTCCCATTTTCTTTAGTAAGCAGAAATTCTTAATTGTTAAATAGACAAATTTTTAAATTTTTATTATGTTCCTTTGTAAGTCTTTTGAGACATCCTTTTAAATTCCAAAATTATAAAGATATTTCTCTTATTTTTTTCTTTTTACATATTTCAAAGTTGTCTTGAAGTCCTTATTTCTATCTGGCATTGGTTTTTGCACATGGAATAAAATAAGCACTCAATTTTGTTTCCTTTCCCCATATGGATAATGAATTATCTCAGCATTGGTCAATGCTATCATCAGGTACTTTCAGTAACACCCTTGTCAAATATCAGGACTCTAACAAGTTACTTTGGTTAATTCTCTTTAAATTTTTGTACTTAATGAGAGTAAATCTTCACATCTGGTAAGGCAGGTCGATTTACTTTGCTCTTTTTCAATAGTGCCTTGGCTATTCATGGTCCTTTGCTTTTCTGTATATATTTTAGAAAAAAAAATATTTGGAGATATTTCTTTTGAATTACATTGAATCTGTAGATTTGGGGAAACTTTATCATCACTATGATGATAAGTGTATCAATTTCTCCCTGTACTTTTATCAGTTTCTCTGTATATATTCTTAACTATTTTATCAGATGCATGTAAGTTTGAAATGCTTATATTCTCCTGAATCTTTATCAAAATGTAATGATTCTTTCAAGCCTTAATAATTTTTTTGTTCTCCATTGCTTTCATATGTATGCATTAAGTGTTCAGTAGGTGCAAGGAACTTAGGATGCAATACAAAGTGATAGAGAACCACCTGTTTGGACCATGTAAAGTATTTCTTTATAGCTGTTTTCTTTGCTGGGCAGGTAGTGAGACATATTAGCATACGTAAAAATTAGTAGGGCCCTGGAACCCTGGAAGCAATGTTAGGAAGATCAAATGTGTTTGAAAACTGTGTCTGTCTGGCTTGGCTGGGCCTATGTATAAGTCACTGCATGTGTGATCAGGGCTCATGTCACTATTTACTCTCAGTTTACCCAGGAAAAATCAGTATATACACACACACACACACACACACACATGTATGTATACATATATACACACATATATAATCAATGTTATTTGTTGGCAATTCTGCACCTAAACTATTAACTAATTTTACTTCTTACTATGAATTTTTTTAATAAAAACCTGATTTTGATCAAGATCTGCTCTCTTCTATAGAGCCCCCTTCCATCTCCACGGATGGTTCTGATAGTCTTAAAGTTAATTTAGTGTCTTTTGAGTGTGATTGATTCAAAAATCGGTATGTGATTCAATTCAGGTCAATAAAACTCACAGAGAGGTTTCCTGAGGCTTCTAGAAAAATCTTTTATGTTCTGTTAGTGCCTTGGGTAGGAGTGGTGGAGAACTTCACTCTTCCTGACATTGTCTTAACCAGACGTGGATCTTGGAACCACTCTAACTATCATAATACAGGCCTCAGGATGAAAAGACATGAACAGGAGCAGAGTGAAGAGAATTACACAGAAATGGAACAGGAATCATTAGATTGAATTAATATTTAAGCTAACCCCAAACCTGGACTTTCACTCATGGGTGCCTAGGAATTTCTAACATTTAAAGGCCAATTTGACTTCTGTTTTCTATAGGGTGACTATTCATCACAATTTGTCCAAATCAGACAGCTTTATGCTTTTTGTTCCAAGGAGGTGATTAAAGGTGCCCCTTTCGTTATCAAAATTGCCCTAGTTTTGATATATAGTCACCAGGATCTGCTTCATGGGTGTTCAGCAGTGTAGTAGCACAGTTTCTGATGCTCAAAAGCGTCACCCTTTGGGGGTTTGATGCTCTGAGGTTGCCGTCTTAAAATTCTTAATAATTTTATCTTTGAATTTGTGGTTTTTAAGTTAAGCCTAGTGATGCAATGGAGCATGAGTCTGGGACTTGGAGCCATGGCTCATGTACAGACTCACTTTTCACCAACTCACCGTGAATGGGCTCTTGGCCACCTACAACTGTCCCCCACCCGCAGCTGCTGCCACCCTCCACGCCGGCAGGGGTCTGGGCCCAGAGACACAAGGAGTTGAGGTCTAGCCCAACAAGTTTCAGGGTGGAGCCTCATGAACCAATGAGGGTCTGGATTCCTGTCATTTTTCCTGTGCCCAAGGGAATGTGACATTAAATAGAAAAGTATAAAACATTGTGACATGGCAGTAGAGAGATCATGGAAGAAAGAAAAAAAATTTTTTTTTTCTGATTTTTGAACAATAACCAGAGGGGGGCCAGGTATAGACAGAATAAACCTCCATAATACTTAACCGTGAAGTTACCATTCACATGGTACTTTGTGTGAACAGCACTTGAATGGCGCCCTCTAGTGTTGTGCAGCCTAACAGTACTAAGATCTATTTACAGAAACATATCCTTACCAAGAAAATCAGTTTAGAAATAATTCTAAACCTAAATAAACAAAAAAATTTGTTTCCATATGTGTTCTTTTCAAGATTCCTTTAAAGAGTGAATGACACAATTACTATTATTCAGTTAACAAATTTCTTTATGGCACTTAAGTTTTAAGTTGTAAATAGAATTTATCTCAAATTCTTTAAAAGTTGGAACTATTAGGATTTATTAAAACGTATATTACTGACACCAAAGTATACCTGAATTATTTTCAAGATTATAGAAGATAAACCCTTTGACATGGGTGACTATGTTAGTCTGTTTCTGTTATTTATAACAGAATACCCGAAACTGGGTAATTTATGAAGGAAGGAAATTTAATTCTTACAATTTCAGAGGCTGGGAAACAAAGTTTAGGTAAAACATACAGTGAGGGCTTTCTTTCTGGTGGTGACCCTCTCCAGTGTACAGGGTGTCACATGGTAAGAATGGGCTGAGCAAGATAGAACTGACCTTCTCTCTATTTGCCTTATAAAGCCATCAGAGCCTCCCTCATTACTCCATGCATGGATCAATCCATTCACAAGGGCACAGTCCTCATGACCTAATCACCTCTTAAAGGCTCCCCCTTTCAAATACCATAATTGGATTTCCCACCCCTTTAACTCTCTTGCAGTGGGGGTCAAGTTTCCAATACTTGAACTTTGGAAAGACTCATTTACCCCATTGCAGTGACTTTCCACCATAACCATTTCACTACTGAGAAATGCAATGCCACCAGAAATGGATTTTTCAGTCTCTCCACTTTTATCTATCTTATTAAGATATATGTTTACTATTTATATTATTTTATTTTCATTGAGTCACCCATCGATTTCTAATATTTTATATTTGAGTATATTCAAAATTCAGCATTTTTACTTATATATAAAGGACTTTTACTTGGTCTAGTAATTTTCAAGAATTTTAAGATTAGGCTAGGAAAAAGTTTATTCAATTTTTTGAAAATCTGTATATAACTTCCCAAATCTAGAAAGATTAAATAACAACAAAAAAACTTCCTCTGTTTCTTCATATCAAAACAGTGTTTAGAAGTAAATATACTATAGTTTTGTAGTTTTGATTGCATGAGTAAAAAAATTGTAAGCATTTTTGATCAAAAGAAGATAAAAAGATAAATAGATCTCAGGAAAATACTTTTAAGACTTGCTGACTGTTCTGCTATGAATCGAATTGGAACAGGAGAATGTTATTGTTTGCAATATTTAAAGTGTTCTCCACATGATACATGTTAATTGAGTTAGAGTCTCACCTCACATAACTTAGTTGGTGAATGATAAAGGTCATTAAATTTCAGGATGGTTATATGGATAACAGATAGAGTGATAGAAAGACAGGGCACCAGGAAAATGTGAAACAGTGATAGCACTGGGACGAAGAAAGCAGAGTGAATTCTGTTTGGAGATGTTGCCAAAACACACAGTAGTCAAGGGGATCACATGGCAAATATGCCTCCATCCCATTCTTGAATCCTCCACCCTTCTTGTATCATGACAAGCATCAGCCATACTCTTCTTTCTGAACAGAACGAATCCATCAACTTTTTCTATAAATAAAGTAAATTTTCTTAAACAGAATATCTGAAAGAGAAAATAGGAGTTTATTCTGAAAGACCAAACATCTGAATTAAATTTAAATTTTAAAAAATGGGTATTTAAAAAAAAGACAAACAGTTCAGAATAGAGCAACCTCGAATTATTGAAATTTACTCACAGCTCAAGTTTAGCTTGTCTATGTTTCTCCATTATTTGGAATAATATGAATAGAGACATAACTATAAGAAGTAAAGTACATGATTGACATCTTTTGTAAGTCCTAAAGACTTCTCTGAGCTCTTATTCTCAGTATGAGAATTCAGCATTTGTATGTGCATTTCATAAATCTCAATAAGTCTAAGGGATTCTGGACTGAACTCAAATAAAGCCTCCTCCAAACATCTCTGTCTGTCTAGGCACCTTTATATACAGATGCTTCATATGAAAGGAAGTCAGAGTAGGAAATATTAAAAACCCTAATTCTCTGATCCAAAAAATAAATAAATAAATACAAGAAATAAAAAGTCCTAATCATAGTCCCCTGTTCAGCATTTGGAAATGTAGTATAAAACTGACTTAGGAAAAGTTCTGTTAAAACCATTCAAAATATACCATTGTGGTATATTCAATTGTTTTAAGTATTGATTTTTAAAATTATTACCATTTAGAAGAACCCTTCACAGTAGATTATAAACTTTATTGGGCAAGGATCATATTTCTCTCATTCAGCTCTGTGGCCTAGAGCCTAACACAATTCCTGAATGAATAAATATATCTCTTTCGAAAGTAGTTTTATTTGCAAATAGCAGAATAATAGTAATAAGACTTGCCTGACAATTTAAATGGAATAACAAGAGTAAAGATGAACTAGAGATATTTTATTGGTTTAAATTACAAGAAACTGATGAAAGTTGATGTCTCAGTTTGATTTTTATGAAAACTAATACAGAAAGAATATGAGCATTGTCAGTTTTGACATCTTCAATATTTTGTTGTTTTAATTTAACAGAGGTTTGCTGGTATATAATAAGTTCCACTTGGAAAATATGATCAAGCACACTTTTATTTATAAAATAAGAAGAGACTTTCACCATACTGACATAACTAGAATTACTTTTAAAATGACTGTTTTTAATCTAGTTACCAAATTCCAATTTACATTCCTTCCACTAAGCGTCCCAGTATTTGAGAAAACTTTTAAACAAGATAGAATTTTCATATTATTAATGTAGTATATAAAGGACATCAAAGGACATAGACCCCTTTCAGTTCAGGATTTTTCTTACATGGAAAGTCAACAGAATTGCCACAGCTCCACTGCCACCGGGTCAGCTTTTTAAAGAAAAATGTTGATGTTTAAACTCCTTTAGGGATGCCAAGACTCACTGTTTAAATATTCAACTGTAAAACTGTTGCTAAGAAATGACATGGGTGTTATTTCTCTTCTCTTGAAATGTGTTTGATTTATAAAATTAACCTAAGTTAAAAGTGAGGCATTTTTTGCCAGGATTTCATTATACCAAGAGATATATCACATAAAATTTGTGTATTATTTTTTGAGCTTATCAATTTTTCCTCAAATAAAATTCCAGCATTTTTTAGTTTATGCTCTTCCTGTAAAAAACTTCTTTTAAAATGGGCTATTGCCTGAAAAGAGGGAGCTATTTTATTGCCACTTCTATTAAAAAGTAGTAAGCTTACTTATTTTCCTGGCCTGATTCTTTACACATTCATAAAGGCCCAGAACTCTAAAGAGAGAACCATATTTCTCTTGCTATCAGATCAACCAATGATTAACCTTCCATTATATGATTATATAAAGAAATAATGATTACAACACAATATCAAGAATTCTATAAAAAGGACATAACTTCATATTAAAAAAATACTTTTCTGTATGTAATAACATCATAGGATTTAATAACTGGGTACTCATAATTATTTCAGCTACTGCTCCAGTAAGATGTTTCCTCTCTGATTCAGACGTAAGCCATACTCAAGCTCTTCTTCCTTTGTTTTGTTTATTTTCTTCACCAGTTGGAATGACATAGCCTTTCTATTTATTGGTTTATCCTTTCTAAGAACTCTGTGTAACTTCCCGTTTCAGTGATCTGGCCCAAGTTTCAGTTTGCCAGTTCCCATACAGCTTTCATCATGTACCACCTGTGACTTTGGGCAAGTTATTTGGGCTCCCTATCCCTCAGTTTACTTATCTATAAAATAGAGATAATAAAAGTACGTACTTGTAAGATTATTGTGAGGATTAGGCAAGCTAAGTGCATAAAGCACTTGAGTAATAGTCAACACATTCGTAGCTTCAAATCCCTTGTTATATTTATTGCAGGCTTTTAACGTAATTTTCTCCATAGAGGCTACTCCACTTTACAAGGCACTCTCTTCTTTTGAATACTTACTGTATTTCTATGCAGTAGCATATAATTTGTTACTTAATCAGAAAGTAATTTTCCATATTTGACTCTTGTTTCATCAAGTCAATTGCAAACACGTTGAAGACAGCCCATCTGTTTTACTTGGTGTTTACATTCTACAATGTTTGGGTGCACAGCACCTTTGAAAATTTATAATAATATTTCCACTACTAATAATAACAATATTTGTTATCATAACAAAAATAGCTTGCATTTATTAAGCACTTACCATTGCCAGGCATTTTAGTATTTTACATGCACTGTCTCCTGGCAACAATACCCTGAGCACTATAGAAACAATACCCTGAAGTGGATCCTGTTTTCACACCCATTTTACCAATGAGGTAACTGGGATTTGGAAAGGTTGAACAACTTCCCAAAGTCACATAATTACCAGTAAGTGTCATTCATTATCGGTGCACCTATATGGATCATCTGGCCCATCACTTTTGATACTACGTTTATCTTCTTGACCATCGCAGAACTTCTTGTTCCTGAATTACTGAATAAACTCTTCATTCTCATTTCTGACATATTTCTCTTCAATCAGTTCTGCATAGCACCACATGTCAATTTCCTATAGCACTGGGGAGAAGGGTGGTGGTTAGTAATAATTTGAAGCCTCGCTCCCTGTAGAATCTCTGTAGGATTCAATTTTTAATCTTTAATTTAAAAAAATAATAATAATTTTTTTTCAATTAAAGGAATGTAAATGGACTAAAGTCTATCACAACCATATAAATGCTCATCTACATTGGATATTTAATTTGTTTTATTTTTTATTATATTTGTATAATAATTTCTTCATCAATGGAAATCTCTTCCAGGTTTTATTTTCCAGCTTCTTAACAACAACTTGTCATAGAATAAAATAATGTTTTATGGAATATTAGGTTGGGAAGAGACTTTAGAGACCATCTAGTCCAATACATTTATTTTGTCAATGTGGAAACCAGGGTTTAAAGGGGGATCTTTCCCGTGTGCTTTAGTTAGGGTAACAGATAAACGGCAGCAGTAGTGATTCAAAAGTATAGGAACAACGAAAAAGTTGTAGTTTTTTCTCTCTTTTCTGTAGCAGCCCTTAACATGAAAGATCATCAGAGAAACTCTGCCCCAGTTTGTCAGAAAGCAAGGTTTTTGTCCTTTTTTGCTCCAGTTTCACCTACTGTATTGTCATCTTCTGCATGGTAGAAGTTGAGACACTGCCTCAAACACGTATTTGGCAACAGGAAGGGGAAAGAGAACATGTGATACAGATGTATTCTGGGCTAAAGGCTCAGACTAAAAGAATACATTGACATATCAGTCACATTCTCTCTGTGAGTTCAGTCACACAGTCACACCTAACTTCAAGTAAAATGACAGAATATATTCTAGATGGGCAGCCATGTACCCAGAGACAATTTGAGCACCATGAAAACACAGAAACTGCACTTTGATGAGCACCTGGAAGTTCCACCATGCCACATAGAAAATGTAGACGGAGGACCAACGGTGCCCAAATCATTGTTTATACTGCCTTGTGTTGAATAAACATGTAATGCTAATGTTATAGTCAATATTAGTTCAATACTATTATTCTCTTGCTTATATGTTATGTAGCTGCTCTGTTGGTGCTATTTGTTTTCTGCTTAAGTTTTTGAGAATAAAAACATTGCATCTGTCAGAACTGTTCTACATCTTAAGGAAAGTTGATTTTGTAGGGAGTCACGTTGTGAGTGATTTATTTTCTTTTATGTAGTAAAGAAACACACATACAAATAAACAAACATATGCTTAATATGTACTCAGTGCTTTTTGAAGATAAAGAAGATAAAGGCATTCAATGGATTGGGTCTATCAGGAATATCTAAGTCCTTGAGTCACGGACATAAGTAGAGGCTTTCCTACGTCTGTGGGTCGCATGAGTAATTTCATTGGTAACCATGGTGAGGTGAATTGTCCACACATGGAATAAGATTATTGTGAACCAAAATCAGAAGTCTGCTTTATTTATGCTGTTTTTTTTAACTTTTTTTTTTTTAGTGATGGTTCTTTGTAATGCCTTGGTTTTGTAGTAAAATCTAATCATAATTAAATTTAAGGAGTTCAAAATCAGATAATTATTTGAATTCTGCTTCTATAACTGTAACTAGTTGATCTAAAATTTCTAGCAAAACAGCTGAAAACATTTACACAATGACAGAGGATAAGATGTGGTTAGATCCATTTGGACTCCTCCTTCATGTGTGTTCATTTGTTGGGTAAAACATCTTTGTATATAACTCAGAGGGAAGTCTCCAGAGTTTGTCATCTGGCCCTTCAGCTCCCTAAAATGCACTTATGTAAAATGACTGATTTTATTTGCTACAGCTTTCAGTATCCATATGGTATGTAAGTAACATGGGAATGCAGACAAAATGTATATGATAATCAGAGAATTACTTAGAACTCTGGGATTGCACAGGACTTGTACTGGAAGTGTATCACTGAAATATAAACAAAAGCAACCATGCTCTCATAAAGTGATTGTATATTACCCACATTCTTCATAAGTTTCATAAAGTAGAGAGCTGGGATGATGAATTAGATGAATTCTAATTGAATATCTGTAAAATGAACATTTACTCTTAAAGATGCATCCACATACAATTGTCTTCTCTACCAATAGATATTAACTCTCTGTTGCCAGTTCTGGAATCTGAGTGACTTGATTTTGAATCATGCCATAACTACTTACCAGAAATCTAAGTTTCTTAATCTTGTTACATAAATTCCCCAGTTCTCAGATTTCTGTTCTGAAATAACTGATAGCTGGAATAATAATAGTTAACCAATAATGACTTTTAGGAGGGGGAAAAAAACTAGTTAAAGAAGATAAAATATATAAAAGCTGGCCAATATCGCTTCAGATGTATAGTTTGTACTCAATGGACTGTAGCATTTCTACTCCATCCTTACTCCCATCTTTTCCTGGGCAAAGACTGAGTCTTATTTATCTGCACATCCTCCACAGAGTCCAGTTAATGCTTTGTATAATATAAAGATATGGGAATTGACCAGACTTGAAACGGAAGATAAAAGAAAATACTAGGATAATTCAAGAGAAAACATTTCCTTTTGTCAATATTACCTGATATCTCAGGTGAAATTTCAATTTTAATTTCTTTTCTGGCATGGAATATCAGGTAATGACCTTAAATCCTCCAATTTAGTTTGCACACAAAGAATCAGTCTAAGATGAATATTTATGGCCTTCTTAGGAACTAAAGTATTTTGGCAGTTGTTCAACTCACTAGACATGCTATTAAAACAGCACAATTGATTCAGAAATTTCATTCAGGTGCAGGTTTGCCTAATGTCATAGGGCTTCTGCAATAACCTGGAAAATAAGTAGGAAATGCAATAGTTACACCAGTTATGTAGTCATTTGGAACAGGCTTCATTGTTACTTGAAGTGATTTCCTTAATTGTAATTTCTCCCTTTTTCATTATACTTGAGCCTTAAATTATAACTGACTGCCTTCCTTGAGTTCTTCACGACAGGCCTCACGCAGGCCTTTAAGCATACATAAAGAAGAAAACAGATGTTAAATCTCTTCCCCACCTCAAATACAAATAAGGAGAACGCATGATTAGCCCAGAAAATAACGTCAGATACATTCACCAAAAACCTGTTTTTCCTCACACTTTTTGTAGATTTTCATTTCCAGCTTAAAATGTATTTGCACACATTAAAATAGTGTCCATTTTATAGTTTACGTATCACATTATCTGACAAACTGTTAAAATATAATACTATAAACACATACTTCGTCAATTTAGATTACATATATGCTCACATCTCTTTTTATATTTTTAATTGCTTGAGAATCCCCAGGCATTAGTTGCTGAAAGTCTTGTATCTCTCTCTTCATCCACCCTCCCCACGCCATTATTTACAAATGAGAGACTTAAGAACTGCTGCTAAAAGCCATCAAAAAGTCTACTACTTATGTTGTTTTTCATGGTATGACCATAGAAATTTGACACCGTGTAGCCCTATAGGCATTTTTATAATGTGCCCTGGATGACCTATGTCAATACCTAGATTTAAGGGTTTCCTAAATTTTGGATTAAATTCACAATTCTCTCAGCTTATTATCTGCTTCTCACTGTTCCCCAAAGCAAAACACGGTACTACGTAGGCTGATCTCTACAGGACTACCAGACTTAGATCTGTGATGAGGCAGAACTAAGCCTCCTCCAACAAACAGTTAAGGTGATGCATTACCCTCACTATCACCAGTTAGACTACCCTTTCTTCATGGGGTTATTTTAAGGGTTTTGTCAGGCTATGCTAGTTACCTACAATAAGTTTTTACCTTTGAAATTCGGGAATCAGGAATTTGGCAACTTAGGTAGATAAATTGATCCAGTTCCTCTCTAGATTCGCATTCCAGATATGTCATAGAGTGATAGCACCTTCTGATTCAAAATAAGTGTAGTTATATATTTTATCCATGCTAATGGGTACATTTTGTCACATTTTACATGAATTTGATTTAGAAAATATTAAAAAAATAAGTATTATTATCTTTGAAAAAGTATAAATTCCCCCAATTTTAAAGTAATCAGGAATCTGATTATTTCAAACCTGGTAAGCTACATGAATTATAGACTACATTTCTGCTATTTAACTTGTCGTGAAAGCTGTAAATAGAAATATTGCCACAACTTTTGTCAGAATTAGTGAGAAATATCCTATTTCCTGCCTTTGAGAATGGGTTAGATTTAGTGACTGAATTCTAATCAATTTAATATGGCAGAAGTGATTGTGTCTGACTTCTGAGCTTAAGTCATAAAAAGCACTGTGGTTTCCTCCCTGCTTTTTCTCTTAGATTACTCCTTTAGGGAGAAGCAAACTGCCATGCCAGAAAGAAACTTAATCAGGTTTGTGGAGAGACCCACAGAGTAAACAATTGAGGTCTCCTGCCAGCAGCCAACAAGAAAATGAGGCCTCTATCAAACAGATGAGTGAGACATTCCAGAAGTGGATTTTCCAGCCTCAGTCAAACCTTCAGATGACTGCAACCCAGCTGACATCTTAACTGCAACTTATGACGGACCTCTAGCTAAGAACCACTCGATTTCTTTTACCCACAGAAATTTTGAGATCATAAATGTTTATTATGTAAAACCACATAATTTATTATGTAATAATAAATAACTAATACTGTCTTCAATAATTCTTCCCTTACATCAATTCTGACCACTCTTTAACTACTAATTCTGAATTTTAATAAATAAGTTAGCTCACCAATTACTTGTTCAAAATAATATTTTTTTTCAAAATTAATTTCTATGCTGTGTGTAATGATCTCTAGCGGAAGATTCACCTTGCATATACATACTGCATCTCAACCTTTCCTTGCTCTGCCCTCAAACTCATCGGCACTGCTCATAAACTAGAGAGCACAAGTTGCCATAGACTTTTGACATCAGAATAAACATTAAAGGCAAGTGACTCCAACCTACCAATCAACCAACCAGCACATGAACTGGAACATCCATTTCAACATAAATTATTTGCCTTTGAACTTACAACATCCAAGGACCTGGCTTCTTTCTGCAGGTAACTCTCACTTTCAGAAAGTCTTCTTTTACATTAGGTGATAGTTTTGACCCTTTGAAACTAGTTTAAACTTGAGGACAGTCAAGTCTAATTATATATTTATTTATTCACTTACTTAATAAAATCTTATCAAATCCCTACCAAAAGTAAGTCACCATGATAAATGTTGTTTAGGATTTAAAAATGCACTCAAAGAATTTAGTCAAGCAAGGTAAGTAATATATGTAATTCAAATGTAAATAATCATTGTAATAAAGAAATACAAAAACATGGTCATTTGCTACTTATCTCTGTAAAGAAAAATTGAACATAGCAGGTCTGCTTTCTTTAGAAAGCCCTGATTATGTGGTCAGCTCTTGGCTGGCATCTGGAGCCTTCCTGGAAGTCCGTAGTAGCTTACTGTGCTTAAACTGCTTTGCTAACAATATGATTTATTCTGATCACCTGCTTTCCTTCTGGGACTCTAGAATTTTGGTACATGATAAACCAAGGATGCTTATGTGGCCAATCCCTAGTAAAAACCCTAGGCACTTAGTCTCTAATAAGCTTACCTGGCAGACAATATTTCTCACATGTTATTACATTAATTGCTTGAAGAATTAAGCGTGTCTCATGTGAACTCTTTGAACCTGAGCCTGATTTCACCCAGAATTTGTCCTGCGTACATTTTATCTTTGTTAATTTTGCTTTGTATACTTTTGCTGTAATAAATAACAGCCATGAGTAAGACTATATGCTGAGTCCGATGAGTCCTTGTAGAAAATCATTGAACTTGGGGATGACTTGGGGGGCATCCCCTCTATCCCTTGAAACAACATTGTAGATTCAAATGAAACACCCTAATAAGAAAAACCTCTACGTCATCATGGTGTAAGTTGCTAAAACATGCACTGTCTTGTCCAGAATAATATCTTACATGTCATTATGATATATAAGTATGTGACTAAATGTAGTATTCTCTATCTACCATATTTCTCTTTTAAAGCTCAGTTATATCTCTATTGAAGTTCAATAATATGTAAATTAACGTCTAGAATCTTGACAGGCTATGAGTTGAACAATAAACCTTTAATCTTTCTGTGATTTTTTTTAAAAGGCAGTGAGTTTAATATACAAAATACTGTTAGCCTCATGCAAATTGTTCTTGGTGAACCCATGCCAGTTCTAATGAATCACCACTTTCTTTATTTGAATATTTCTCCTGGCTCCTTAATGTGTTTTAGAACTTGGCATGTCATTTGAATACCTCCTGTTTCTCTGAATCTCCATCAAATTAAATTTTCTCAATTACTCATCAGCCACAAATAACAGGCAAGCTGCTTCCTTGTGAATTCACTCACTAAGCATTTGTTTAGAATGTCCTAGGTCTAAGAACTTTTCTAGTTACTATAACTGCAGAAATGTACAAGGCACGTGCTTGACCTCAAATGACCAAAAATAGTGTTTACCGTCCTTGTACAAAAATAAGCACCAGGTGCTGTGAAAACATGTAGGAGAGCATCTGATTTACACCAGAACCATCATAGAAATCTTGTCAGGAAAAACAACACTATCCATTCATTCATTCATTCATTTATCTATCTATCTATCTATTTATTTATTTATCTATCTATTTACTTACTTACTTGTTTGTTTGTTTGTTTATATTTATGTATTTGAAGCATCTTGATTTTACATATAAATGGGGTATATAGTTATATTTCAAAGCATGTATACAATGGACAGTGATCAAATCAGGGTAATTTGCAAATTCATCATGGGAAAAATTTATCTTTTCTCTGTGATAAGAACATTCATTGTTTTCTCTTTTAGCCACTTGACAACACACAGTAAATTATTGTTAATTATAGATGCCTAACACTACTGTACATCTGCAGAACTTATTTTTTCCTATCTAGCTGTAAGTTTGTGTCCATTAATCAATCTCTCACTACCCCTCTGCCCTTTTCTTTCTCCAGTAACTACAGTTCTACTCTCTACTTCAAAAAGTTCAACTTACTATTGTTTAGCTACCAAATATAAGTGAGAACATGCAATATTTCTCATTCTAAGTGGCTTATTTCACTTAACATAATTACTCCAAGATCATCTATGCTGCTGGGATTGGCAGAATTTTATTCTCTTTTATGGCTGAGTAGTATTCCATTGTATTTCCACATTTTCTTTATCCAATCATCTGTCCATAGATATGTAGGTTGGTTCCAAATCTTGGCTACTGTAAATATAGCTGTGATAAACATGGGAGTGCAGATATCCCTTCAACATGTTGATTTCCTTTTCATATACACCCAGCAGTGGGATTGCTGGATTGTTGTCTTTTTTTTAAATGAGCTTTAAGCTATGAAAAGTAGTCAAGGAGTAGAAAGGAAAGAGGACACTATGCACAAAGATACGGAGGATAAAGAGTGAGGCACACTTTGAAAGCTGAGTATTGTTTTAAAAACTTATCAGTTGGGATGACATACAGAGGCCAAATCATGAAGGACCTTGAATCTCACACTAAAAATCTTGTTGCTTCTAATGTATTGAAGAAAGTATTTATTGTGTTTTGAAAGCCCTACTTGTCAGCACCTTTTGAAGGGAAACACAGTGAGAATCTTCATGCACTTAGCCTACTCCAAGCTCAAACATGATGTGGCAGAATTCACCAAATTGGCCTGACAAATGCTTGGCTTGTACCTACTTCAGTTTTATCCCCAGAAACAGAACATGAGTCCTTACTGCCAGCTGTGGCTTCAGGCATCTGTCTCTGGATTTCCAGAATCTCCTCATGACCTTAGAACTCTAAAATCTTCACTGCATTATTTTTTCTGACATCCAGTGTGCTTATGAGAAATGTAATGCCAGTACAAGTGCTTGTATCTTTGTAGGTAGCCTGCTTTTTCCCACAAAACCCTTTGGGGTTGTTTTGGTTTTTTGTTTGTTGTTCTGAACTTTCAAAAGGACCTTTCTTAGATGAGAATCTGTTTCACACATAAATATATCCTCAGCTCTTAGAAAAGCATCACATAGTTGTGCTGGGTACAGAAAACTGTTATCCCAAAATATGGTGCTTTGACATGTTGGAGTAAAAAAGCAGCCTCAAGGTTTCTCTGATGTTCTCCACCACCCTCTCCTGTCTCTCAATTCTCTGTCACTCTCCAAAGCACAGGATGAAGCTGTTCCCTTATCTGCAGAAAGTATAACCCACCGAAGAGAAGACAATTACCTCTGATCCCTTCCCTGAGTTTTCATTAACTTAAGTCATATCACAGGAAGGAAGACTGGAGTCTGTCAGCACACCTGGACTAACTTTTGTCACAGATTATTGTCTTACATTTCAGTAACATTCAGCATTTTAAAGAAAATCACTTGCTAGTCATTGTCTGTTCTGCGGAGACAAATTGATTTTGTCCCAGGCCAGTGTATGTTCTCCAGGCTCATTACATCCCCCTAAAAATCACTTACTCCTACAACCTCAATCTCCCCTTTTCCCTTAGAGATGGGTATATAATCTTTGTACCCCAAAGGAAAATTGGTATATTACTCTTGTGATTTCTGTATGCTTTGCCCCTTCCTAGCACATTAAAAATTAAAATATGTTATGACTTTTCTCCATATTGATCTAAATTTGTCAGTATTTTTTTTTAATGAAACTTCAGGCGTGAAGAAGTTTTCTGTTGGCCCCTACAGTTGATATATATTAATTTTGGTGAATAAATGTACAAATGAATCTTGCTAAGACGTTGAGGGTCCATGCAATTTGAATACTAGTCTTCTACTCAGCTCTCAGAATTTCTTTCGGTAAATCCTTGATTATTGCTAAACCTCAATTTTCTCTGTGGTCTTCTTTTGACACTCTTTTTTTTTTTTTTTTTTTTTTTTTTTTTTTTTTTTTTTTTGTCTTTTGTCTTTTTTCCATGTCCGGCAACGGATCGCAACCCTCAGTGTTGCCCCCGTACCGGACCGGGGACCGGCAACGGGATTGCAACCCTCGGTGTTGCTCCCGCGCCTCACTCAGCCAGTGAGCGGGAACCGGCCTGTATGTGGGATCCGAACCCTCGGGAGGGAGCGCCGCCGCGCTTCCCAAGCGGCGCACTATCCAGTGCGCCACCGGGCCGGCCCTTCTTTTGACACTCTTCAAGAAGATGCTGGGCCTTTTAAATTCATCCTCTATGCCTCTGAATTACCTCTCATAGTTTTGGTTTCTTTTCTCTTTATTCTAAAATCTGGTAGTGTAACAGGCTGAACAGAAGTGACTCCGTTTTGTTAAACTTCTAAATTAAAAAGGTTTTTTTCTTACTCTTGTAATCTGAACAGCATAGCTTGGAGCTGAACATTAGAATACAAAGATTCTTGTTCACATGGTTGCTAGAGCATAATGACTTTTGCTGACACTGTACACAGAATAATTGTAGAAGAAATTATTAACCCAGATGGCCATTCTTTACTAGCTTATTAACAAGATCTTTTTGAGGTTAACAGGAACTGAATCCATGACTTGACTTCATGGAGGACGATCACCATGAATCAGCTCCCACCTGAGAAGCTCTCTGATGTTTATCTGCAATTTTATGATTATGTCTGCAAGTCCTTGCTTAGGTCACCAAGAATCAGCCCCCTACCACCTGTCCCTATAAAACCCTTTGGCAAGTCTGGGAAAAGCAGAGATGGTCTTTGAGACATGAGTCCACTATTTCCCTGGGCTGCCAGCTTCCTGATTAAAGGCTACCTTACCTTACACCAACGCTTGTCTCTCAATTATTGGCTATTGAGCAGTGAGCAAACAGACCTTTGGGGTTTAGTTAACAGTAGATTTTCTCAATTTCATCTTTTAGATCTTATTTTTGATTTTTCAGTTTTTCGATATTTTAATTTCTGAAAACTCTATCTTGCTGACAACATGAATTTAAATATTTTCTTTTAAATTTCCTTTCATCTGTGTCTTCACTCTTTCCTGTGGTGGTTCTTTTGGTCATTACAATCCTTCTCATTTGTATTGTGGGTTTTCTTCAAAGAGCAAAACCTTGTCCGTTCATTTTATAAAAAGAAAGACCTAAGCTGATTAATATTAGTTGCTACAGTGGATTTTTTATCCGGTTGTATGGGTGAGTTTGTTTTTTGTTTTCCTCAACACTAACACTTTCTTTTCTTTTCTTTTTTTTTTCCTTTTTGTCTTTTTTCGTGTCCGGCAATGGATCGCAACCCTCAGTGTCGCGCCCGGACCGGACCGGCAACGGGATCGCAACCCTCGGTGTTGCGCCCGCACCTCGCTCAGCCAGTGAGCGGGAACTGGTCTGTATGTGGGATCCGAACCCTCGGCGGGAGCGCCTCCACACTCCCAAGCGGCGCACTGTAGCAGTGCGCCACCGGGCCGGCCGCACTACCACTTTCTTAAGTAGGAGATTTGACTTAGAATTCTTCTTCAATGAGAGGATTTATGAATTAACTTTGGGTGTTGCTTTATGTAAGGAAGCAAGAAAGCTGGTTGGGCCACGTTCCCCAAATACCACACCAAATCCTCATTTTCCCCCCCAAAACCTAGAGAATGGTTTTTCAGCTTTTCCTTGAGGCTAAACGTAGGCTAACAGTTGGCCTGGAACTAGAAGCTGCTCCAGACCTTATCAAAATTGGGTCCTGCAAGAATAGTTTTGACCTTACATACTCTTCAACATTCTGAATATAACAGCAGTTTTGAAATCTTAGCTATCTTTCTGGTGAACTTTTTGATATCCACCTTCTTAAAATTCAGGAAAATGATTGGTTCATTTTTTCAAGATTTTCTCACCAGCTGTCTTTCACAAGCAAAGAGTCAAACCACAACAAAAACAGTATATGATTTCACTTTATATGAATAGAAATCCTTTCTCCTATCTTCCTCAACTAGAGAAAGAAAATTAGTCTCATTTCTATGTCTATACACACTTGACATTTATTTATGAGTATATTAATATTTTGAACTCATTATATTTTTTGAATGTGTACTTTTTTTAAAAATAATACACATCCACTTTTAGAAGTACGGTAACTTAGAACACTTTCTCAGATTTAAAAAATTCTCAATTTTGGTAAATTACACATATATCTAACATTATTTTTCAAAAGGATTAGTAGATGCATTGAAGAATAAAATATTAGCAGTTGGTTCATTTAACAAGCTTATTTTGAAACTCTCATGATTTATTATTATAGTCTGTATTTTGAGATTAGTAGTACAGCTGTGAGATAAAATTATAAAAGCATTCCTTAATCACACCGATTCTAAACAATAATAAAACTTTAAAAAATATCAATCTTTCCCTTGAGACCTTTTTTGTAGGTTTCATTCATTTCTTTTATCCTTAGATTTTCCTATTTTTCTTCTTAGGAATTTATGAATTCCTCTTTCACAAAGAAGCCATTTGGTGGGCCTTTTTTTCAGGTATATTTCTGCTTTCTTTGCATCAGTAATAGAATCATCATTATTATCATCACTAAGATCCAGTTCATTATCTGATAAGAACAAATACTCCTAACATTCAGTTTCCAGTAGTTGATTTTTCTTATTTATGTTCTCAGTGGGTACATCCTCTTCACTTGCTAGAAATAAAAATTTACTCTTTTACATAAGAGAATTATCATTCATCTCATTAATCTACCTTGATTACAATTTCTCCCTTCATCATTGCAACCTAAGATTCTTATTTGTCTGTTACTTTTATTATTTTAATTAGTTGGTACATATCCTAAGGTTTTCTGGCATTTTCTGATATGTAATATACATGTAGCACAAGACAAATGGATTCATGTGTAAACAGACTTCAGCTCTAGAGCCTGAACTTAAAACAACTTTGTTGGATTTATCCCTTTCTATTTAAATGAGGCCATTATGCCAAGGATACAATATTTACCTAAGCTTTATCATTGACCACATAACAATAACATAATGATTTGCCTGACACGTGAGAGATTTTATGAATGACGTACCTTTTGCAACTGGAACCAAAGTAGGATCAAGATCTGAAATGAAAATGGGGAGGAGAGTGGTAAGAAAACAGAAATTTTACAGATGTCTAATTTGAAAACAGAGCATTCAACCAGGCAAATTGGTTCCAAAAATATCTTTCCCTCTGACATATGCTGATGTGCTTGTAACTTGGTTTGTTGATTGCTGAAACCAACTGAAAGATGCAGTTAACTACCCTAGAAGAGATATGTGATAATGTAGTAATGATTTAGTGAAGTGGCTGCATTTGCATTTAACTGTAGCTCACTGCTTTTAGAGATCCTCTGTAAAAAATCAGCCATGTGCTCTGGACTATAGGGAGGCAGGCATGAAAAAGAAAAGTTTCTATGATTCAAAAGCATAGGACTCTAAAAACATACGGGGTCAATGGACAACTAAAAAATAAAAATAAAAAAATGCAATTTTGAGTAAGCAAAATCAGAAAGAGAAAAAATGGAGAGTTATTAAACATAAACACACACACATTTCAATCAATAGAGGTCTCTGATGGAAAACGATTCTTTTAATATGACAGCATCACAAAGTTTACTCAGAGTGTGTTTAAAATGTAAAGAAAGTATAGTTCTGTATATAGATCAGTCAATCAAAAACAGTTCCTTTTTATAAAAGATATTTTTTACAGCAATATAGGTGGGGATATACATATATAGGAAAAAAATCTTTGTTGAATAAAATATGTATATGAGGGACTATGAAGACATAAGTACAAAAATAGTTATTATACTATACAGGATTTTGACAGGAAAAGAGAATTAATGCTTTAACAAGAAATACTATCTGATACCATAATTACTGATTTGATACAAGATGATGCTTTATACACCACTGTCATCAGTAGTTTTTCTAGTTACTTGACTAAAATTTCTCAATAATTAATTAATTAGGCTGCACTCTCCTACATAACTTTAGTAACTAGCCTACAAGACTCTGAATTTGAAATCTAGATATAGTTGTCAAGTTATTACCTGAAATGCTTATGAATAACATAGGAAATATGGATGAAATGAAAATACCATTAGGTAAATTTGAGCACACTATTAGGGACAGATGGTGCTGTGGACTGAATTGTGTCTCCCAAAGTCCCTGTATTAGAAACTTAACCCCCACTATGACAGTGTTAAGAGGCTGGGAAATCCAATTATGGTAATTGAAAGGTGGGCCTTGAAGAGGTGATTAGATTGTGAGGACCACGCCCTAGTAAATGGATTAATAAAGTGATGGTTTAATGGTGGTCATGGGCGTGGTTCTGAGGGCTATAAAACGAGGTGTGACTAGTTAGCTCTCTCTTCCTCCTGCTTTTCTCGAAATGTGATACCCTGTGGTGCTGAAGTCACCACCCAAGAAGACCCTCACCAGATGTGTTCCCTGGACTTTGGACTTCCCAACCTCCAAAACTGTAAGCAATAAATTTTGTGTTCTTTGCAAATTATGCAGGTATTTTGTTATGAGCAACCAAAATAGACTAATACAGATGGCTAACTGGAAAGTGGCTTTTACTACACACTGTGGGATTTGCCTTCAGTTCTGACCTGTTCAACACGTATTTTCAGCTTGGATAATGACCTTGATAATAGGTGTTTCAGATATCACAAAGCTGAAAAGTTAATGTTTTGAATGAGAGTATTGAGTTCAAAATTGGTCTAGTATTATAATATTAAAAATATAATTTATTTTTTATATGTTTTAATATGCACAACAGTTCTAAGCAGAAAAATATGACTCAGTCTATGCAAAGAAAAACAAAAAATATGTACAGGTTTTAGTTGACTGCAGGTTCAAGTTAGGATATATTACCTAACTCTGTATTACATAATATCTGAACTATTACATTAAGCACTAGAATCAAAATTCTATAGGAGTACTAGCAGATTGAAAGCATTTCCAGATGATGGCAAACAATATTAAGTAGTTAATTTATTAATTCAATGAAGATTTTACAAAATACCTATTCTGTGCCTACACCAATCTGATAATAAATGACAGATATGGATGTCTGCATCTATCAGGGATAGGAATAGATATTAGATAATTAATTAAATTTACTACAAAAGCGATCCAAAAAAACTGCTGTATTTGATAATAGTATATTACAGAAAGCCCTAAATTAATTTAGTGTAAGAGATCATTTGGCATTCTCCCCAATATGCTAGTGGATCCATCTGGGAATTTCTGTGGTCATACAAACTCTATCCTCATAAGATATAAACCTTCCACTATTTTAGTCATGCGGTTATTTTAATGGTTAAGTGATTTTGTCAGTTTTCAGTATGGCAGTGACTACACACACAAACACCAGTTGTTTGACACATTGCATATAACAAAGGCTGTCATCCAAGGTAGAACCCCACTTCAGAGACTAGAAGACTGAGACAAAAGGAAATGTGGATAATTAATGAAATTGAATCTACAAGTGGTACCGTGAAAACCCAGGTAATTATATCTTCAGGGATCCAAGGTATTTGTAGAATGAATCTTTTTGGGTAAGAATTTACTGAGGAAGGTGTGCCCTGGAACCTGATCAACCTTCCAGCAACCTGGAACTGGCTTCAAGTTGAGGAAGAATAGCATACATTTTATGATATCAGGGATTTCACAGTCTAACTATGTATTCATTTTATTTACTTTTTTACTGTTTCTACCCATCTTATTAAGCTACTGTCTGTAATCATTTTTGAATGTTATGTATTGAATTATGCTATTTAATTTTTTTTCCCAATGTTCAGGATGGGTGCAATCTAAAATTCAGTGAGATGTAGTTCGCATGTAGGTTTTAATTAAGGTTATATAGTATAACCTATAAAATCATGGGAAGAGCATCATTCATGTAGAAATGTGTCATTTCACTATTTGCTGAAAATGACTGATGTGTTAGTGCAGCACTGTGAGCTCTTCATACACCCTTCCCTCAGAATATCTTCATATGTGACCATCTGAAATATGAGGGTGAACAATCCTTACCCTAAATATTAGTAAAGTTAAACATTTATCTAAATTTAGATTTTAAAAAAATCTGTATGAGTATAAGTAACATTATCCTTCTGTGCTTTCCTACCATCCCACACTGCGTAGACCAATGCCCTGCAGAACACCCTGGAGAAGTACACCATTTCTCTCTTTCTGTATCACAGCCACAGGTGCTCTGGGACTTCACTGTTGGGAATGGTTCTAGGAGAGCCACTCTTACAGTCTATCCTCTGCAGAGAAGCACAAAATAATTAAGTAGATGTCACATAAACTAAGAGTTATGAATATAATTTAATATGCTTTGAGCATATTGTAATAGCATCATTAGCCATTATTCTCTATTCTAAAAATCAGAGGAAATGTGTGCTTCTTCAGAAAATCTGAGATTCTCCAGAATCTGTGCTTTGTGGAAGTAAAGACAGAGATTTTTGATTGAACTCTAGTTGATGTGTTAAGTATTATGAAAATATTTCTGCACATTTAACTTGGCCTAGGCTTACCTATGTTCCATTCCTTATTGATATCCCTGATTTATTTAGTTTATCCTGTAGTGCTGCACTTATGTTTTAACAATCTCAAATGTTTTATGGAAGACAGAGAACAGAGAGCAAGCAACAGAAATGATTACCATGATTGCAAATAACCACTGAGAGCATAATTACTATTGTAATAATTGAGGTATATAAAGAGCTCTAAGAAATTGTATACATACCTTAATTAATGTCACATGCCAGCTCTTATTATTTAAATGCTTTTTGTCTCAAAATTCTGTAGGAAAAAATATACAGCATATGATACAACATATACACATAATGTAGAATATGGACTCGGTGACATAATGTGTAATATGCAATAAAAATATGTCTCAAGTTCAGACCCCAGGGAAAGACAC
Organism: Galeopterus variegatus; assembly: GCF_000696425.1. Lineage (NCBI taxonomy): Eukaryota > Metazoa > Chordata > Mammalia > Dermoptera > Cynocephalidae > Galeopterus > Galeopterus variegatus. The sequence continues at coordinate 30,468 of NW_007729393.1, read as the reverse complement.
TTATGCTACAGTGGTTTGTATAAAGCATTCATTCCCTAGTGCTCCATCTCCTAGAGTTCCAGGAGTATCTTGTCTTTGAAACTTTTTTAGCATTCCTTTTGAGAGAATTTGTATACATTTTAATTAAGTAATTGTATTTCAAAATCATTTTCTTTCTTCTTTAGAAGAGTGTGTGCCCTTTAAACCTGTAAGATTTGTATTACTGTGTCTCATCCTGATTCCTTTTCCTAGCTTAGATGCTCCCTGTATATTTGATATGAAAAATACCTGGTCTGAACATTGCAAGTGGTCTTTCAAAAATTAAATTAGCTTTCTTTAATGTATTTCATGCATTTATGGCATCAAAGAGCCACATTACTGCAAATTAGATTTGATGATGGTCTTCTTTACAGCTTTATTTCTAGGAAAGGAGGAAAAACCAATTTCAACTCAATTTGGTTTTTGTATGTTCCAGAGAATATATTATTTTTAAATTTAAAAAGTAATACATAACATGTTCATACTTTAAGTGATGACACCAGGTGAAATGGGTTTAGGACTCTTTAGAAATGTTTTGTTGCTACTTAACAATGCAAACATAATACTTCCACTCCAGTTAGCATTATATAACAAAGAATGCTATAAGATTTATTAATAGTGAAACTATTGACATACATTGTCTGGCAGGATTTTATAAAAATTTGATGTTAAATATTTACCTATAGGAGCAAAAGAGGCCAAATTTTACCTATGACAACATAGGATTGCATTCTGCAGTCCCAAATAAAACTGAGTGCTTATAACCATCTGTGAGTTCCTCAAGTAAGAGAGGGACAGAGTAGAGGGTCTCATTTGTCATGCAGCTAGAAGGGAAAGTCACATTGGGGAACTTTTAAGAAGATAACAGAATAATTGAATACAGACTTCAGAACCTCAATCCCCAATAATAGTAATACTGTGCTATGATAATCCATGCAGAAAGACTCATGTCCTAGTTGCCACATGTCCTGGATTTGTTGATTTTTCTCAGAATCCTGAACAATAGTACTCTTATCCCTATGAGGGGTGGGTGGGTGTTGTTTCATAGAGCACTCATAGAACAAGAGAATTCTTTGCTCTGCCTGCTCCAAGTTGTTTTATTAACTGAAACAGGAAGAGGAGAAAAAGTAGGGCTATGCATAGGCCAGTTCAGACTAGGACTTGGTGTCGTAGTCAACTGGGTCTGGAGCAGACAATTCTCACTCAAAAATCTTTGGTACTAGACAGGTACAAATGCATGCCTTGTACAGAGCTAAGGGGCACACTGAAAATGGGCAGAATGAAATTTGAAGAGAGTAATGAACTTTATAGATGATTTATTATCCCATGTTCCTCTCACATCTCAATTCGGGACAGTGAGTCCTAAGAGCATGTTGGCCTTGCTAGGTGGAGAGCCAGGAATCTTGAAGGCAATGCCTGCAGTCTTGAGGGCAATTACTTAGCAGCTGGTGCAAGACTTTGTGTAATTTTTCTAATTTTCTTAGAGAAGAAGAGCTAAACTAAGAAATAGCACAATTAAACTATTGTGACAGAGTAATTTATATGACTTTGGTGTTCATAAACAAATATAAAAGCATCTTTATATTTTTAGTAGATATCGACAGAATGATTTTAATAAGATCCAATTTATAAAATATGACTTGTTTTGTTATAACTGTAAATTTTGTCTCTATTTTCCCTTCTCCCCAATTATCCTGCTTAAAATAGAGTTGATTTCTGTCCATTTATATGCCTGGGGATGCAGTTTGCACGTATTTGTATATCTGCATGCTTGGTCCATGCCTAATTCATCTCATATTAACAATTCTTTCCATAGTTTCTTAAGCTCCTGCTTAATAAAAGACTGGTAAATAAAAGTTCAAAACAAAACATTAGAGAAAGAGGAAGCCTGGAAATTGTGACAGAAATAAGCAAGAGAACTAAGAAAGAAAGAAAAAAAAAAAATCACAGCCAGATTGGTAGTCAGGGGCTAACTCAACTACATGAAAGCAGAAGTATCTGTGAAATAAGCCACTGCAATCTAAAAGTGAACATACATTGATTAAAAAAAATATCAAGCTGTTTTGAAATTACCCACATTTTTTCTCTTCTTGCTTAGGGCAAATAACAAGGACAACGGGTTTTCAAAAAGTTCATGGAAAGATTCGTATTATCTTTTATTTCTATTTTTCCATGAACTGTTTGAAGCACCCTTGTATAATCAGATATGTTTGTATTTCATAGATAATCTCTTTAATTGTAAACAATATGTGTGATATCATTAGTATTATCTCATCTGGCTGAATGTGTTCTAATACAATTAAGCAGAATAAATTTATTTATTCTCAATGCATAATAGTCTTGACTCTGTATGGCATACTCTAGGATCTTGATTAAAAATAGCATGTCTGCACAAAAAAGAAGAAAATCCCTAGCAATTGAGTGCATTCCAAGGTAGAGTATTGCCAGCAATTGAGACAGTGAACTGGGTTTTCAACCACATACATTGCTGTACAGCTATCGCCAAGAACATGCCCGCTGCTAGAGAAACTTTCCCCATTCCACCACTTGGCCCTTGGACAAACATTGTTGAAAGTAGCATCTCTTATAGAGAAAAGAATGGATATATATGAAATCTAGATAATTAAGAAAGAAACTCCTTTTTTCACTCTTCTTTTTAGATATGATATACATTTATATTTTCAGTAAACACTTGGTCAAATTTTCTTATATTTCATGCTTGAATTTGGTAACTGTGCATCTAATGCAATCAAGCAATGTGAAATTGTCTCTATTCTGCCTAAATCCTCTCCCTATTGCCTGAAATATCCACCATAATCCTCCTTTTACAACACCAATTTTCAATTATGTTCTACATAAGGTTGTGAGATTTATTGGTGAGTCCTTAATGATGAGGAGACACAAATCAGGAAGAAAGTTAAGAGGTAAAGCTTCAGGCTTCCCGTACCAGCTTCAGCCATGCCAAGCTTACTGTTAAATGTTGAGGTTCCAGATAACATTTTGTTATGAAGCAAAAAACAAAACAAAACAAAACAAACAAACAAAAAGATTCTACTACTAAAATTCAAATAACTTAAGAAATACTGTTTTAAATAAATGCATTCATGATTTCTATTGAAACAAAATGTTAAGTAGGAAGGGAAGAATATCTATTAATACTACTTATGAACCCCTTAGTAGGAAATATTTAATCAGATTGGATGCCATCAACTAACAAACACCTGACACAAACTGTTGATTTTGATGTTAGGTAAGGGAAGGTTCAAACTTCTGATTCCTTTTATTTTAGGGAGGATAGGAGTAGCCTCAGATTCAAAAGCAATCAGGAGACAAAATAGGAAAAAGAAAAAGTATAAAAAAAGAACAAAATTTATAATTCACCAACATTATACACAACACCAGTTATACATGAGTACTTCAAAAAATTCATGGAAAAATAGAATTGAAGGATACTGGGAAACTTTCCATGAACTTTTTGAAGTACCCTCAAATTAGTTTCCTAGAGTGTCGGGCCTTAAAAACTAACACCACCTTAAGTGACATTACAAGTGTCGCCATTATGGGCCCACAAGGGCGTATTAATGTGGCAGCCTAAGATGGTGCCGGGTGGAAGTAGGGTGGGAGTGTCTGTGGGAACCTTGCCTTAGCCCTTATTTGCCAAATACACGCTTCCGCACTCGTGAACACTGCGTGATTGCAATAGCTAGGCATTGAGACAGGATGCATGCTCTCGTGACCTTTAAGCTGATTGGAGGATGTAAAAACCTCCCTTCCCCATTTGCCTTTAAAAGCAAGTGCTTGTGTGATAATAAACGGAACTGCTCAACAGAACCCCTGCCGTGTCTGAGTGTCCTGTAACGGGCTGGTTGGGGCCGGCGGCTGTGCTCACCTCTATTCACAGCTCTCTTCCCCCGTCTCCTTCCAAAGGGGACAGGAGGGAAAGAGGAATCCGGGCCATCCACCCACCACCCTCGGAATAGGAAGGCAAGGGCTTCACCAATAGGAAGGCAAGGGCTGTACTGGCCAGCCGGTGGTGGACGAACACTAGAGCTGTTGTAACAAAGTACCACAGACTGGGGGACTTGAAACAATACAACTTTATTGCCTCACATTTATGGAGACTAGAAGTTTGAAGTCAAAGTGTCAGCAAGGCCATACTCCAATGTCTGTAGGGGAATCCTTCCATAACTCTTCCTAGTTTCTGGTGGTTTGCTGGCAGTTTTTTGGCACTCTTTGTCTACCAGCTACATTACTCCAAGTTCTGCTGTCATCACACAGTGTTCTCCTTTTCTCTCTGTGTCTTTACATGACCATCTTCTCATATTAACATCAGTCCTATTAGTATCCCACCCTATTTCAGTATGATCTCATTTTAACTAATTACATCTACAACTACCCTATTTCCAAATAAGATCACATTCTGAGGTACTGGGGATTTGGAGTTCTTTTTGTGGGGGGAAATATAATTCAATCCATAATAGTAGGGTTCAGCAAACTACCCATGGGCCAAATCCAACCAATGTTTCTATAAATAAAGTTTTACTATAACACAACCAACCAATTATTTTATGGTTTGTTGATGGCTGCTTTTATACTACAGCAGTAAAGTTGAGTAGTTTTGTAAAAGAACTTAAGGCTCCTTAAAAATCTCAATTATTTACTATCTGAACTTTTGCACAAAAAGTTTGTTGACCCCTGTATTAGACTAAAGTCAGATTTCCTTATAGTAATATGCAAATAAAACTGAAAAGAAGAGAGAGAGACAGAGGAAGAGAGAGATTTACTGTGGATTAAAACACATTGCAACAATATTTTGAAGCTCTTTCCATCAGGAAATGGTGTTTACTTTCCCACCCCTTGAATCTGGACTAAACTTGTGACTTGTTTTGACTAATAAAATATGGCAGGTGACACTGTATGAGTTCTAAATTTTAGGCCTCAAAATGTTCCCCAGCTTTCTCCTTTGCCATATTAAAATGATCCCTTCACATAGGACTTAGACTCCCCAGTGATGAGACCATGTAGAGAGAGAGAGAGGCCAGCCAACAGCTAGTAGCAAGGCCCCTGGATATGTGAATGGGGCTGTCTTAGATCCCCCAGCTCCAGCCAACCTTCCAGATGTCTTCAGATGAAGAGGTACCCTAGGTGAGACCATCAGAAGAACCACCCCTCTGAGAACACTCCCAACCCACAGACTTAAGAGAAATAATAAGTTGTCATTGTGTGAAGTCACTAAGTTTTGGGTTAGTTTGTAACACTGTAGATAACTGAGAACAGAGAAATATCAATACTGTATGAACACATTTTTTTGTTTGTTTGTTTAGAATCTTGTGTGAGTGTGAAATGCATTAGTTAGCTGCTTTGTGGTTCTGAGATGACCAGAGGTACCTCTCTAGGTCCCCACCAGAGAGTGCTGTTCCTCGGGGAGATGATGCTTCAATTACCCTCTCTCCTCAATTTTAATTTGATATTTCCTTCTTTTTATTTCACCAGATCTTTAACGTGGTACTGCATAATCCCAATATTTCTGGTTTATGAAATAGAAACTATTCTTGTTTATCAAAATTAGTTTATGTACAGTGTGATAGGTATAAAATAATAAAACTCACTTTCATTTTCACAGTAAGTGGTTTGTGATATAACCCAACAGTTAATTTTCTTTTAACATAATTTTAGTAATCGGGAGTACAAAACAGTGTGAGTACCACGGCACTGCATGCACTTCTGTATACAAAACTGAAAAAAGTCCCACCTACATGCTGTCACAATAAGATAAGGAACAGATGAAATATGCTTAACTCAATGTGGAGGGAATTAGCTATGAATACTGCCACACCTCAAAAAATGAATCATTAAAAAGATTTAAAGCTGTGGTAATTTCTCAATAAAATCGAGAACATCACCTATATACCATCCCCCAAGATACAGATTTAACTATAAATATTTACAGAGATTTCAGCTATTTGTTATTCTTTCTGCCTTCACATGAAAGAATTTTATAGAAGAAATTTGTGCAGATGAATGTTTTTTGTTTGTCCATGTTTTCTTTCCTTTTTTCCTTTTTTTTTTTTAAAGTAGAGTGTTGCTTAGCTAGTTTTATTGAATATACCATAGGGAACACTAACTACAAACATAAAATACATGTTCTTAAATTAGACATTAGAAGATTTTCTCTGCTTTTACTGAAGCTACAATATATCATGACAAAGGCCTTATTTTAGACAACTGGAATGTTATTTTGTGCTAATGAAGAAAAAAGATAGGGAAGATGTAAAATCTACCAGTACAGAAATAAGTCAGTGCTGTCCATTTTATTTTATTTTATTTATTTACTTTTTAATTTTTTTTTAGTGCCGTTCATTTTAGATGCATGAAAGTATCTTGTTTCAGTATTCACAAATGGCAGGAGGGGAGTAAAGTGAATAACATCTATTCTATCCCAGTCCTGATTGCACTTTTAAAGTCAACACTTGCTGAGTCTCACAAATTATGAATGTTAGTATTGAGAATGAAAGGAGAACTGCAACTACAGTTTGCAACTGTCCATCTCAGTTAGCATACTCTGATATTCAACCATTTTCATGCCTGGCTTTGTATTTTTATTTCTCATTTTATGTACATGTTCCGTATTTTGCCACTTGATTGTAAACTTTTTCTATTAGATAATAATAAAGAGACAAGGGGGGAAAGGACAATCTTTAATCGGGATAAAATTTAATTTCACTCTAAATCTTAGCAGCAGTCAACTATAGGAAGTTGAAGGACCATTCACCACCTAATAAAATGCTAACTAATTACTAATGAATTAAGAAGGAATAAAGCACTAACAGTAAACTATAGTGGTCCCTCGCATACATATCCACTCTATGGCTTCTTGGTTGGCATATTTTAACCAGCAAAAACAAATGGGTAACCCCTCTATAATACAGCTAGAATAAAAGATTCCATTTTATCCATTGCTTTGTCATAGAAAATGGATGAATTTGTAGATGCTGTAGGTGAAAAAAGTCAATGCATACTCTAGATGTTTCTGCTACTCCTTTTTATCAAGTCACACTGGAAGTAACACACCCACTTTGAATCAAATAGTATGGACACAATAATCCATCTGTTCTCTGTATCTTGCCCAACACAGATTCTGAGATTTGGGATTTGGATTATTGTACAAAATTCTTCTCTATATTTTGTATCAATAATTACTTATTTTTAACTCATTTTTGGGTTAGAGTTGGTCAAACGGGAGCTTTCACTGCATTCAGAAGGCAAAGGGAAAGCAACAATGTTACTCTCAGAAGGTCACTGTGGTCGAATATGATATTGGACAGCCTCAGGTTCCAGTCAGTTGCAGTTGGTTCCAGTTTGTCCTTTTCCACTCTAACAGAAGCTATAAACACACCAGCAGATGCTTGGACGCAGACCTCGGAGGTGGTGGCTACCCAGAGACGACAGATTATCCTAGAGCTCATCAGTGCTCCTTCAGGGTCCCACTGCGGTAGCTGGTCATGCTGGGCTTGTTAGCTTTTCCTAAAAGCTCTGATTTTTCCACCTATGCTCCTGCTTCAGGAAGACTAGTCAGGGATTATTTCTCTGCTCCTTCTAATCCCTATTTCTGACCATCAATTCTCCATCTCTTCCCACATTTCTGTAAGGTTTAATTCTAAAATAAGTACCTTATTCCTATAAAACTCACAATGATGCTGCTTCCTTGACATATGCAGGTATCAAAAGTAGGCTCGGTTGTTTTCTTTAGGAGAACTGGGAGAAAGGAAATGATAAATTATGAATTTAGAGCTTTAAATATTCACTCCAAGGTCTGTATTAAAAAATCAGAAAAGTTTTAAGACTTCCTTGAAAGCAATATTAGACTTAGACCAAAGCAATCGGGGCCCTTGCCCCAGGCCATGCACCTCAGGGAGGCCCACATGTTGTCACATTGTCCTAAATTACTTGAAATTTTCTAGGTTCCCCCAGTCTAAAAGGGTCCTGTGTTGGTTGCAGATGCCAGATGTGCCTACCTCAAAACTTTCTAAGTCCTCCTCCAGTGTCTAGGACTGCCTGGGACTGGCAGAGCTATCCAGGCAGGACATTCATGAGCCCTAGTTCTGGTTTCTACCTTTCAGGATGGTTGCCAAACCTTTACCTCATGTGTGGGGTCGACAAGATGCCTTTGAGGTCATCTTGGAGTCCTGTGTCTGGGTTCTGTTCCAGAAAGGTTGTCTGCTGAGTAAATTACTTTCACTGGCTTGAACATTCTATCACAATTCACTGTTCTGTGTAAAATTGCACCACCAGAATGATGTTAGCATGATGATTTTGTATGACATTCACTCACGTTGGACACAGGACAAATTCAGGGCTCTGGGCTATCTATGATGCTTTGCTGACCCTTGGAATTGAGCCACATTTCTGGGCCCACACATCATCTCTTACCAGACATGAAAGGATGATTTGTCCACAGTACTGTCCCTGGTCTGGTGTGTCTCCCTACACCTTCCATAGGTTCCACACCATGTGTAAAGGGGTCTCCAGGAGTAGTCATACCTATCACCTCAGTAGATAATCAAGACCATTATTCCACAATGCCAGTGGACCTTCATAATTGCTAGCCTCCCTTGCTTCCCCAGTCAATGTGATTGCATCATGCTCTCCCAAGTCAGTCTTAAGCCCTAACAGACAAGGCACAGAAATTCTCTGTGTGAATGGAAACTTTCTTCTCCCTCCACCCACAGGGACCTTGCCTACACAAGAAATTACACTGCAGAAAGTAATGATGATGGCCCAAAGGGTTTATTAGAAGATATAATGGAAAGATGAGATGCTCTATGTTTTCAGGTAATTTTAACAAAATCAGATATTAAATTATCATTCACATTTTCCTGCAAACTCTAAGTAAGACTTGCATTTGTGATCATCATCAACCAAGTATAGCAAACAGTTTTGGGAGAGTCACTGGAAGCAGTATTCGTGGGCAACAGTACAAGTGATGCAGAGTCACGAGTTGTCCGGTCACGCTTGTTGTTGGGTGTAGACCTAATTTGGCATTCCAGGCTCAGTCTGCTAGTATTTCTAGGGAAAGGGAAATGAAAAGCTCAAAGCAGGTTTTTCTTTCCAGGGTTATGGATTCTGTTCCTTGTTCATTGTTTTAAGTTACCAAGAGACATGTTCTGTGTCTCTAAAAATTATAGTCTGGGTAATGATGGGGTATACTTATAGTCTGGGTAATATAAGTATCATTAGTGGTGTTTTTCCCAATTTATACTCCATTTCCTCTTGGCTGTTGAGAATTTATGGGGGGAAAGGAAAAGAAAAGGCAGGCCCAATCAGTATTACCATTCTAATAACTGTCAGTCCATTGATTATCCTGACCACTGATCTATGTTGTTTCTTTTCTTTAGTCTGAGTGGATAATTTCACTGGAATTGCTCTAGTAACTCTGTCTCCTTGTGTGTTAGTCTTTTTGTAGTTGTTTCCTCCAGTCTTTTGTCAGCTATTGATTTTGTTTTTCTTATTTATCTTATAAACAAGTCCCATGTATTTTTATCTCCAGCAATTTCTCAAATGGTAGCTTTCATGTTTTTTTAAGGTGTTTTTTGGATGTACATACACATTACACAGATGATAGAAATAGGCAGATAGATATACAAGTACACACATATATGTATACACACGTACACACAGACTCTTACACATTTCTGTCATTCCAAGACATTTAAGCTGAGAGGATAAATATAGTGATTGAGGATTGCAACTCGATCTAATTCCTTTAATCTGCTTTAATAATTTTCTACCATACGCAATATTTCATTTGGAGAGTTTTAATGTTATGAAAAATGATATAAAACAAAGTATCTATTTTATGGATATTCTGCTTAACCTGCTGGGAAAACTTCAAGTGTTTTATGCAGAGCATTCTCTAGCAGAGCCTACACTAAAAAAGTTTTTAATGGCATGTCACTATCCACAACCATTCCCAGATTTTGGTTAGGTATAAAGGTCTTCCTGGAGAGCTTTATCATGAAAACTGCTTACAAAACTTACAATCTCACCAGATACAGTCAAGAGACACAATGAATTGCTGTGGTGTGGAAGCAGGAATGCTTTCATTGGACTGTAGATTCCAGTATGAAGTTTAGGTCTTTCAGTAAGTTCCCCAACACTTTAATTTTAGATGAAATAGGGGCTGTGGAAAACATTCTGAGCCTTTCATGAACGCTCTTGAACACAACATACTTCCATTTGGACCAGATTTCTTTATAACTTCAGGATTGAATGCTGTTCTTCAATAATTTAGCCAGAAGATTAATATTAAGCTTTTCAAAATGCCTAGAAGCAGCTGAACTAAGCAGAAGTCTTGCTCACTTTTTAAGATGAGCTCTGCATTTAATCATTTTATCTTACTTAAACTGCTTCCAAGTTCTATTGTCGTAACCTTTGTTAGCTTCAGTTTCTTGATCTCTATAATGGGTTTTTAAATAGGTTTATCACATGTGATTGTTCTGGTGATTGATATAATGCATATAAACTGATTAATAAGATAGTGCATGTAAAGCAGAGATCACATTGCCTAGCACATAATAAATCCTTAATTAGTATTGTTTTTTAGTTACTGATAGTTTTTAAAGATGTGAAAGCACTGGTTGAATAGCTGTATCATTTACATGTACTATCTTATGATCTCACGTTTTTAACACCTGTATTTATAAATATGAATTTGGTGGATGGAAAGTAGCACAAATAATCAAAAAGCACATGTTATAGACATGGTAGTGAAAGTGACCTTTAATTTTCCTTATGAACTTGATATTCCATAAACATTTAATTTGAAATTCAGAATTATTGTCAGTCACTGTATTCAGCTTACCAAGAACTTATATCCAAGAAAGGGCAGGGTAAGAAACATAGATATTAACTATATATAGTCCAAAGTACAGTAAATCAAAAGGTTGTTATCAAATAAAGGTTGTCTGATCTACAGCACAAACAGGATGTGTCCATATGAACACAAAAAGAAAAGATTAAAAAAAACGATAAAAATAAAATAAAATAAGGGAAGTATTTAGACAGTTTTCCCATATCAATCAAAATAATATGCATTCAAATTAGTGTGTATGTCAAAGAGGGGGGTAGGTAGAAAACAGAATGGAGAGCTAGAGACAGGAGAAAGCACCTGCAGCCACAAGTCCTGGTTATTTATTTTGTTATGGGTAGGCAGCTTTCCAACAAAGTTTCTAATAGCTATCGCATAGAATCCTGTTTGTCTGTTTTATTCATGGAAACAAGGCATTGATTTTAGATTCTCTTTCAAAACTACTAACTCTACAAATATTATTATTTCCTTTCACTGCATAGGACACAAAGTTTTAAGAAGTAAATTGCCTAGTGACACATGAATAAAATATGGAGCAACCAGAATTCATGCTTAAAACTGTTTGATTCCAAAGCCATAATCTTTATACAGACTTAGGCTGCCTTTCCCAGAAAGTGAGCACCATCTGAGCAAATGTCACACCTCAATTTGTGTTCTGTGTTTTATTGGCATCTAAGACAGTGCTTTAACAAATTACAGGTACTCATTTGGAATTTTATGGAAAGAACAAAATGAATGAAAGAACAAATAAATGATAGAACAAAATGAATGAAAGAATGAAGGAATGAAGGATTTCGATGGTGAAAAAGTCACTGCCTTAAAAGTCAAATTCCACAGGAACACAACTCTAAATGTTAAAAAAATTCTGTCATTGGATAATACAATAGAGTAAATCTCTACTATGAAGTTTCTCTTTCTCCCTGAGGATGGGAACCATGACTTCTTTTTCTTTTTTTTCCCAATCACAGTGGCTGGAATTTCAGTGAATCTTTCTTAGGTTGATAAATAGGTTGATATCATGGGTCAGCTATGAAGCTAAGTATGCAAAGTGATATATTTTACATTTGGGATAGTGTATAAATATTTGTTGGATGCAAATGTGTAACATGTTTCTACTTATAAGTCAAAAATTCTTTAAAATAACTGTATATTAACTATCACTAATAAACATAGGCAAAAGTTATGAACTGTTTACTATCCATTAATAAAAATAAAATAATGTACCTTGTCTCTATACTTCTGTTCATCATATGATAATTTATTCAGATAGTTGCTACATCGAAGTAGCATTAAAATTAATAAAGAATTAAGAAAGAAGTATAAGAATATAGGGACAATTTATCTCTTTATCAAAACTATTAAAATAACTATTTTATCACCTTAATCACTTAATCACCATTAAAGTATGTGACCTTAATGAGACTACTGACTTGCAGTTAAACAATGATACATTTAGGCTATAAACAAAAATATAAGTATCAGGAAATTTGATATTGTTGATCATCTCACTTTATTATTTAGGTGGAATCATATACAATTTTGATACCGGGTCATTTTTGACCTGTAAGAACAGCAATTTTGTATGGTTGTCCAGAAAAGTAAAAGGCATTTATGCTGTTGCACATGTCTAGGGCTTAGAGATGTAAAAATGGGATCTCAGTTTTGCTGTGGGCATTAAAGGACTATTGGAGCATAATGAAAATTCAATAAGTGTAGTTAATATTTTATTAATAATAAATTAGAACTTGAGCTATCACATTGTCAAAAGAATACTTTCATTTTAGAAAAATCCTCCTAATATTGATCTTTTTCTAAAATATACCTTATGGCCATATTGCTCTTCATTTGTTCAAAATATGAACTAATCCAGATAAAGAAAAATGTAGACTTTACCAAAGGTTTAATGTTTGACTTTCATTTCTAAATGTCACATACACACACAAAAATATTTCCTTCCAGAAAACTCTTGAGAGGATGCCCCCAAGAGATTACTTGCTCAATTCTTTGCCAGACAAAACCTCCAGACCTTTCAAAATTCATTTCAGGTGTACTCCTGAGGAGTACAATTGTCTGATCCGTACCTTGAATGGTTTATAAGTCATACTGACCCATATTGCATATACTGAGTGTGGATGTTCATGATGTCAACAGAATTTTTGCACATAACACTGGTTCAGAATGTACAAGAGAAATCTGCATAGTCAAAGAGTAAAGTGTATTTTTGATTTAAAATGATGTCGATGCCCCTAATTTTTCAAGTGTCAATAAAATAAAATAATGAAGGTAATATGGAGTACATTTTTGCAAATGCATTAATCTGAAAATCAGTTATGAAGTCCAATCACATAAGAAAAAATTCCATGTTGGAAATAAGCAAAAATATCCTTGACCTAATTAGACCATCATCAGAATAAGGATTTAGAGTTAGTTTGCTACTTGTCCCTCTGTTTTCTCTCTGTTTGCCAAGAGTATCACTGAGCAGCATATTCTGGGCTTATTTTCAAAGGACTGATTTACATTTATCTTGTTTCAGGCATTTTCTTTTTCTTTTCCTTATAAACCACCTGTTTTTTCCTCATACTGTGTCCTATGAGGCATGTGGAAGACACCAAACCCAAACTCCTCTGTTGGGATCTGGCAAGAAAAGTTCCTCAAAGTTGTCTGTCAAAGAAAGTTGTGCTGCAAATTATTTTTAAGTTCTCTTTTTTATGAGTCTTCAATTGTTCATTTCCAAAATGTCAGCATTTCCCCCCAAGCTTTTTTCTTATTGGCTGTCAGTTTCTGAAAGGAATGTGGGAAGGGAACTTAATACTTCAGTTACCTGCAAGATCCCCAAGGCCAGACAGGATCAGGCTTCAGTGCCATAAACTTTTAGCATGGAATGGCAGCTCTGTTGCCTGGGTCACTTGCTAAAGACAGAAAAGGGAAAAAAAGTACTTGAATAGTTTCATGGCATAAGGAAGCAGAGCTGTCAAGTACAAACAGAAAAGAAAAAAGTATTTCACAGAATCAGAAATCACTGCTTAAAAATAAGACTCATAGCTCTAGGCAGGTGACACAGCTCAGTGGTGAGCTGTCGCCACCTGCAAACTAGAATCACTTGTACATCAGACAAGCAAAGGCCATGCCTTACTTAGTCAAGGGACCGGTGATATGGCCAGACCAGGAAGGAACACACAAGATGAAATTTTGGAAGAGTTAAGTCATAAAATACCTTAACAGTGAAAATAATTTTAGTTTTTCTAGAGATATCTACATATTAACCATGTTTATATGTATTATGTAAGCCTTAACCAAAGGAACTTTGTTGGGTTAATCCATTATTATACATTATCACTAGAGTAGAAATCTGAGGAAGGAGTCTTAGGACTGTTAAATTAAGTAAAACTGGATGTCAGTTCTGTGAGGTACAAGTTTCATTTACTTGATTTATGAGAATGATTAAGAGTTAGAACAGATGGCAGCCAGAGGGACCATGGACTCCCATCTTATCACTTTTTTTTTTTTGATGAAGAAATTAAGAATTAGTCTTGAAGTGACAGAGCAAGAAACAAACTTAAATACCTGCCTTAACGACAGCATCCATTGTCACTTACATTCCTGCAGTGAAATTTTGAACTTCAGCCTTCCAATTCGCTATTCCGTTTGCTATTCTAACAATCAAGTGTAGAGTGGAATATTGCTTATGATTTATACAACTATATCACATTATATCAATCTATTTTTTAAATTTTATAAATATATGTAGGTATGTAGTTTCATGTTATAATGATGTAATTATAAATCATATATAATTATTATATTAATATAGTATGCACTGGAGGAATTTAAGATCTACTTTTATATATGCATAGATATTTTTATATATATGTAGGAATATACTTATATATGCATATCATATAGGTATATATGTCATATAGATACATATGCTCTCTCTCTCTATATATATACACCATATAATAACTGGGTGCTTTGGAAATCTTTAAGATCCATTTTTCAGAATACAATTGTGCTGTGTGTTGTGGGCCTGACAAACTCTCAGAGTCATCAAAACAAAATTTTGTTTTTTGGTGAGTAACTTCTTTGGATTAAAGCATCTGGGGAAAGGACAGCCTCTTCAGCAAATAATGCTATGAAAGCTGGATATCTTTGTGTGGAAGAATGAAACTAGACCCTCATCTCTCATCACATGAAAATCTGTGTGAATGTTTACAGCAACTTTATTTGTAATAGCTCCAGATTAGGAAAATGCAGATGTACTTCAACAGGTAAATAGTTAAAGAAATTGTGGTACATCCATACCATGGACTACTACACAGTAATAAAAAGCAATGAGCTATTGATGCAAAGAAAAACATGGGTAAATCTCCATAGAAATATGCTGAGTGAAAAAAAGCAATCCAAATAGGTTAAATACTATCTGATTCAATTTATAAACATTCATTTTAAATGGCAAAATTATAGAGATGAGGAAAACATTTGTAAGTGACAAAGTTTAAGAACAGGAGGGAGTTATATAAATGGCAGCATGAGAGATCCTTCTGGTGATGAAACCTTCTTCATCTTGACAGTTTAATGTGAATATCCTGATTGTGATATTATTCTCTATAGTTTTAAAGTGTTACTATTGGTGAGCTGGCTGGTTAAATCAGTTGGTTGGAGCCGTGGTGTTAGAACGCCAAGGTCAACGGTTTGGATTGCAGTACCTACCAGCCACACACACACACACACACACACACACACACACACAAGTTACTAGTGGGAGAAAACGGGTACGGGATAAATGGGTTCTCTTTATGTTATTTCTTATTGCTGCGTGCAAATCTATAATTATCTCAAAATATCATTTTGTTTAAAGAAAAACCATACTGAGTTACTTCTTTCAGACACTGACAGACATTAAAGGTATCAAAAGAGTAATTCATTAAAGTAATATGAATTATATGCCAGATTTTCAGATGAAATTCATTTATTTCAGCAAAACAGATTTTCAGTGGTGTGAGTGATATTTTGATGATATTTTCTATTATTTGGTTAGAGAACCCAGGAATACCCAAATTCAATTTAGGCAATCACTCCTCGTACCCATAGTGTCTCCAAAGGAACTATCCATACATAGCAAAACAGGGCAAAGTGATCATTTTACCCAGAAGCAAAGTGCTTAATATGTTCCAATTCAGAGATCAGGTAAAGCTAGAAAGCAGGATTTGGATAAGCAGGAAGCCTAAATGGGACCATTCTCCTCCGATCCTGAAATCAATTTTGATATTACATCATTTTTTAGTAAGCCATGAAGCAATCATGTGCATACTTAAAAATTCATGAACCCCTGGAAGAATAAACATCTAAAGCCTAATTGCTCATCCATTACCCAATTCACTGTAGTGGATACTTACACTTTTGGTCTCCTGTTCATCCAAATGTCTTATCATCTGGGAGTTATACAGCATCAGGATAAGTCAGATTACTTAAAACATCTGCATAGGAGAGCAGAGTACAATAGTGCAGTGGCAAGACCCATAGGTGGAGCAGCTCAGGAACTCAGGGAATGTCCTGTGATAGTGGGACCAGAGGCAGGCAGTGTCCTAATGAGACATGCCTGAGACATAATCTTGGCTGTGCCTGTCTCCTTTTGTCTCTGCCCACTCTGAAAGCCAGTTCTCTGTACTTCCCACTGATATACAAAATACCTGAAACTAGGTGATTTATAAAGGAAAATGAAATTTATTCCTTACGTTTGCTGAGGCTGGGAAATGCAAAGTCCATCTTGTGGTAGTGACAGTGAGACCAGGGGTCTCACATTGCAAAATGGTGGAAGCAGAGAGGGCAGGGAGAGAGAGCTTCTCTCTTCTTTTAAAGTCCTCATCACCACGCCCCTGACCACTATTTTTAATCCACTCACTACTGCATGGTTCTACAATCCGATCACCTTTTCAAGGCTCCACCTTTCAGTTACCATAATAGGATTTCCCACCCTCTCAGCAGTCAGAGTGGGGGCCAAGTTTCTAATACATAAAACTTGGGGACACAATTCAAGCTTCAGTGAGTTTGGGGGGTGGGAATAATTCAATCCACTACTGTTTCTAAATGTACGTTCTTTTTACTTAGGTTAACCAGAGACGTATTTCTGTTGTTCATAACCAAGAACATTGACAAATACATGACAGGTAGTGGACTCTCAAAAAATCTGGAATTGGTTATCTTGCTTTTTTGGACCTAAAGCTAAACAAAATCTTGTTGTTCAGGAATGTGATTCCGGTGGACAACGATTTGCAATGATGAATTTTCTAATTGAATTATCAACTGTATTTCCCCGAATTAAGGTGTTCTTTGAAAGCAAAGCTTTATAAAACTGAGTTGCCTCTGCTTTAGAACAGTAGGAAAGAAAAGAGGAATTCCAGAACAATGGAGTTGGTTAGCTATTTTTAACAATAATGGATAGCTTAAAAGATGAGAATGTCAAGCTCAAAATGCTAAATTCTCAATGCACAGCCTGAAATCCTAAAATGTTCTATGATCATGCTACAGCTACATTTGTAGGCCCACAGGAGCCAAAAAATCAAATGCAGCATTTGAATCTATAGCCTGCCAAGTTGTAACACCATTTGAATTCAGTTAATCACCGGATCTCTTCTGGGAAAGTTAGAGCTTTGATTAGAATAGGGTGTGAGTCCAAGAACTGGTACTGGGCCTATATGGAAAGACTCAGAGGCCCCCAAAGCCACAGAGCCTCCCTTGCTATTTGAAGCAGTTCTTCCCGCCCTTGCCAGATGCAGCTCTTCTCCCTAATCTGAAGAAGTTATTTCTTAAAAAAAGAAAAAGGAAGGCAGTTGTCTTCATTCCATATCTCTTATTTCATTATCCATATTTTTATTTTTTATCTATTGAATTTGTGGACCTAATACGACATACAATATTCTGAAATAATTGTGTTCATTCTAATGCCTGGAAACATCCTAATTATACAGCCTGCTGACAAGAACCTGAACTCAGTGGTAGTATGCACCAAATGAAGTCGAAATATATTTTTCCTGAAATAATGGGATTCAAAGTTTAGTAGTTAGAAATACTAGAGAAAATCTGCCATTTGTGACCTACTCTTCTACTATGTTCTCCAAGATGGCCCCAAAAGACAATGAGGTGCACACCACAACTTTTGAAAAGTGCTTTAATAGCTGCTTTTTGTTTTGTTTTTGTTTGCTTTATTTTTGGAAGCACTATATAATAGTGGGAGAAAACACAGTTGAAATGAGCTCCCTGACAGGAATCAGAAACAAAGTGGTCATGATTGCTATGAGATGAAGAACATAACAGGGATCATTGGAACGGTGTGAGAACTTTGGTGGTACCTAATTGGTCATGGAGTTTCTTTGAATGTCAGCACATCAGCAATATTCTCAGGATAGGTCAAGATGTGGAAATATATACCAAATACACACAGACACATACCACAACTGTACCCGAATGTATACCTAATGGCTCAACATCTTAAAAATTTATTTTTCTCCCAAATAACAATCTAAGGTGGTCTAGGCCGGAAGTTGAAGCAAAGAGGTGAGGGTGCCAGAAAGCTGTTCAGCGATCCAGTCTGATGGTACCTTTGCCAGCTTCAACACGCAGCTTCCATGCGGGGCCCTGCCTAGATTTCTCTGGAAGGGAAAAGGGATATGAGAGTCCATGTGAGAGGTTTCTATGGTCCAAGCCGGGAAGCGGCAAACGTCACGTAAGATGCCATTCACTTGGCTAGAATTCAGTCATGTGGCCACATGTAATCGAAGAAAAACCTAGAACTATAACCTTCCTATGGTCCAAGGGAGAAAAGGAAATTTATTTTGGTGAATGGTTAACAGTTGGAAAAAAAATATTTAATGAGAGAAGCCTGACTTGAATCACAATGTTAGACTGTTAGAGCCATTCATCCCAATTCTCATATCCGAACGAGTTCTCGAACCAAAGTTCCTTACACTATGAGGAAGCCAGAACACTTTGGGAAACATTCTAAAATCACATCAAATATGTGCTTGGTTAATATTTCTCCTATTTTTCTTCAAAATCTGTAACTGTTTACAAGGGAAATTCTGTACTGAGAAACAGAAAATATCCAGATCTTTTGGGAATTATTGATCACTAGTTCTGAACTAAGAATTTCTCTGGGATTTAGAATTCCATTGTGATATTCTAGCAGAGTGGGGTCTCTAGAAATCACATGATGAATGGTACATGGCTCAATGGGAACTTGAATGTTTCTTTTTCATACTTCCCCAGAGTATATAGTGAAAATAGATATCTTCAGGAGATGTCTTTAGGGGATTTAGGAGCGTGCCCACCTTCGCACCCTGAACTATGTAATAAGGATGTGTTAATTGGGTAGAAAAGATGACATGAGAGTATTTGGTAGAAATATCAAGTAGAGTTCCCCTCTCTACAAAAAAATCCAGTAAATCAAAAGCAATTTTACATTCCTGTGGATTACATTATATTAATTACATTAATGATTAACACCATCATTAATGACTTGAAGATACAAAATAGTGATTTTTATCACAGCTTCACTTTACTTTGACTTTAGACTGAGTATAAAAGCTAGGTGTGTTATGAAAAATAATACTGGATTATAGTTACTTAATCAGAAGGTGAATCTGATTATAGCTGCTGTTCCGGAGTTTGTTTTCTAATTAATACAACTCCAGATAAATGTTGCCCAACTTTTAATTTCAAATTCATTTTTCACAATCCCATTGATTTAAAAATACTGTTATTTTTTGAAGCATTGTTTTTTGACTTTGAAGAAGCTTTTCCATACCTTCAGTATCTTGCTTCAATGTTTTTTCAAATCCTCAGCTCAAGAGAAAACCAAATCATCTAATAATACATTGATTTAAAAATACTGTTATTTTTTGAAGCATTGTTTTTTGACTTTGAAGAAGCTTTTCAATACCTTCAGTATCTTGCTTCAATGTTTTTTCAAATCCTCAGCTCAAGAGAAAACCAAATCATCTAATAATGTCATAGTAGAACACACTGCTCTCTACATTAATGTCATAATCCTGATAGGAACAGATACTACTACCATAAAAGTGGTATCCTGGAGGGCTTGATGTGACCTGATATGGCAGACAAAATTCCCTGCGAACACAGGGTTCTGCAGAATCAGTAAAGTGATGGGAGAGATACAGAGACTATCAGAGTATCCCCAGCAAAACAGAAAGACAAATTCATGCACTTTGCACTTTCACTGTTTTTTTTTTTTTCTTTTGGAAGAAAATTGTGTTGCAATATTTTGAATACCAGCTTTGAACATCTGGTAATCTGTACCTAACTTGTGTTGCTATATCTTGCAAAGCCATCTGTAAATTAGGTTCAATGTTTTGCTTCTTTCATAATCACTTGAGTTTAGATCTTCCCAGGAATATTTCTTTGGTGTGATTCTGAAAGAGAAGAAATAAGGTGAATCATCACAGTGATTTTTGTTTGTTTTTGTTTTTGTTTTGGGTTTTTTTGTGGCCTGAATTAAGGATCCTTAACAGTTAACAAACGATGGCTGATGGTTAGGCTGAAGTCAAGGGACTTGGAAGAATTAAGGTAGGTGGATTATTTACAAAAATGTCTGGAGATAGATACATAACTTTAACTTTCAGAACAGGCCCAGAGTGTAAGATTATTCAGGTTCCACGGAAATATTCTATTAAAAAATGCCTAAATTTCAGAAAAGCTTGTGTATAATCAGAGTGAAATGATATATTGTTTGTATATGTCAATAGGCTTCCTTCCCCAGTATCCACCTTAGCCCCATCCTTATTCAATAAGCATGTTAACAAGTAGCTAGATATACCAGGGATAACAAGTTCAGAAATGACATTGTCACCAAAAATGAGTGCTCAATTTCACAGCATTAGGAAACAACTCTGATACTCTAGACAGTGCCACTCCCCGTGGGGATAATCCTGGTAATGGTAATGTGATCATTTGATTCTACTGGACTCTTGGTGCAGTAAAATATTTCTTTATTGAAATAGGCACTGGGGCTGGCCCGGTGGTGCACTGCTACAGTGCGCCATTTGGGAAGCGCGGTGGCGCTCCCGCCGAGGGTTCGGATCCCACATACAGACCGGCCCACTCACTGGCTGAGCGAGGTGCGGACGCAACACCGAGGGTTGCGATCCCGTTGCCGGT
>NW_007729393.1:0-7841 GCF_000696425.1 Galeopterus variegatus | reverse complement strand
CTAGAGTAATTTTTTATGTAGTAATAAATATCTAATAGTACCCAAAAGAGATGCTTTCACTGAGACACATAACAATAGTTATTGAATACCATTTTGAGTTCATATGCTTTGGGACAAACAAAAGAAGGTTAGGTTTTGGCTGGGATGATGTAAATATGAAATTCATGATATAGAAAGAAAGTTATGAAAATGATAATCAATTGTACTAACCATGACATAAATAATCATAAAAATGAGACTATAGTATCTAACCATATTTTCTTTCTTACTAAAATATGCATATTTACATATTCTGTATAGCTACTTGTACTTTTCTTTTTTCTTCCTATTACCATAGAAGGTTGATGATGGTTAATTTTACAGTTCCCTCCACACCCAGGTTTCACAATATTGATGTGGGAATTACAACAGACCTAGGAAAGAAATGGATATTAAACAGAGATGAATCACTAAGTATCTCCCTTTGAGAAGAGCATAAGTGTGTATAAGATACAGTTGTCTTATGCTAGAGTGTAGAATTCTTTTTGAGCTCTCATGTAATAAGAAGGGTATTGTAGATATTAAGCAACTAAAGGAGTAATTAATTACAGTGGGCATTTTTCTTAGTCTTGACTTGGATCCCAAGCAAGTTTAATGGCAGAGCTTGGCTACCTATAATGGAAGACAGAGGTGGCAGACAGTCCCTTTTCAGTCTCTGGCAGCTGTAGTGAGGCTATGTGACCTAGACTCTGTCAACCAGGTGTTCCTTCACAGGGCTTTGAATCTTGTCAGTTCAATATGAGGCTCAGAGGACAGTTAAAAATTATTCATGAGCACATATGCTATAGTCAATAGCCCTTGAGTTTAACCAGTGTTATTGGAAATGTTTCTGATGTGATCTTGGTGTACATTTTTTACTTTATTTTCTGTTCCTTTTCTGATTTTGGTTTCCCAACACTTTTGTCAATTCAATATCCTCGAGATAATTTTTTTTTCTGTTTAAATTGGCCAGAGATAGTTTCTGTTTCTTAAAAACACAAAGTCCTGTTGATAAAGGAGGCTCTTCAAACAACTACAGAAAGAACTACCATATGATCCAGCAATCCCACTACTGGGTATATACCCAAAGGAATGGAAATCATCATGTCAAAGGGATACCTGCACTCCCATGTTCACTGCAGCTCTACTTACAATGGCCAAAATATGGAACAAACCTAAGTGTCCATTGACAGATAAATGAATAAGGAAAATGTGGCATATATACAAAATGGAATACTAATCAGCCATAAAAAAAGAATGAAATTCTGTTATTTGCAGAAACATGGATGAGTCTGGAGAAAATCATGGTAAATGAGATAAGCCGGACAAGGAAAGAGAAATACTACTTGTTCTCACTTATAACTGAGTGAAAAGGAAGGAAGGAAGGAAGGAAAAACCAAAGCAATATGTTGGATTTTCAGAAGCGGAAAACAAACCTAAGGATACTAGAGATGGTGGAGAGGTGGCCGTGGTGGTTTGGGGAGGGATAGGTTGGGTAAAGGGCATAAAGAAAAATTGTGATTTGTAATAATAATATGCATATAAATAATAATAATAATAAAAAGAACAAAGATATTCATCAGTAAGGATGAATAGATTGGTTAGAAAACTTATGTTTTAGAAGAGCAAATGTTACTGAAGAAGATCAAATAATTTTAATATCATGAAAAAACATAATGATGACATATGAAGGAAATGGAAGGAAAAAAATTGAGACTCTAGTTAATAAATATTATAAGGAAACCAAATGGAAACAGTAATTCATTATTTTTACTTAGATCAAATCTCAGATATGTGTATACATTTACCTTTTGCTAGGTACAATGCTAAGTGCTTACTGATATGATATACTATATAATAGCTTAATAACTGTATGAGATTTATGCTATTATTATTTTAAAGATAACAAATGATTGTCTAAAAAAAAACCTTTTGCAGCTTTCTTATAATCATCTGAGTGATAATGGAGTTGAGGCATAATTTTGACCTTAGCTCAGAATCTAACCTTTTTTTGTATAAAATTCCAAAAAACTCAAAATGTGAGATATTTTGCCACAATGATTAATGTAGCAGATTTATTACATCGAAAATCCCAAATAATAGTTTCCCTGTATCCTTTGCACCACAACTTCTTAGCAACTCCCATCAAAAGATGAAATCTGTTTCTCAGTCATAGGTCTGGGCTGAACTTGTAACTTGTTTTGACCCATAAAATATGGCAAAAAATGATGTATTTTTTCCAAACCTAGGTCAAAAGGCCTGCATGTGTCTTTTCTCCCTCAGACTCCAATGACCACAATTTGAACACACCGGGGATAACTTTCTATATAGGATGAGACAAGCCATCCCAGCTAAGAAAATACTAGAACAGCTATACTATTCCCCAGCAAACCTCCAGCTGACCACAAATATGTGTGAGCCCAGATTAAGTCAGCCAAGTTCAGCCTGTCAAACCACCCAGACATCTCACAGATTTCATGAGAAATAATAAATGGTGGTTGTTTTAAGCCATTCAGTTTTTGAGTGGTTTGTTACACAGTGATAGCTAACTAATACAAGCAGTAATATTTAGTATTCATTAAAATATTTTAGAGCATTAATTTGCTTACTGGTTCCTCAACACAATTTTATGGCCCCTGCAATTTTAGTGCTGTTAATTAAACATACTGAGTTTTGGCATTTTATATAAAATACCTATACATCCATGATATTACAATTAATTAANATACTGAGTTTTGGCATTTTATATAAAATACCTATACATCCATGATATTACAATTAATTAAAACTAATTTAAGTAGGCTAACTAGTTTATATAATTAGGGTATTTTCATATTTTCAAGAATTAAGTTTAAAAGTTTATATAGTGTAGATTTTGGAGGGTTGAGATTCAATGAAGAAGAATATATGCAGTCTTTCCAGCAACAGAAATATCACTAACTGGTAATATTTATTNTGAAGAAGAATATATGCAGTCTTTCCAGCAACAGAAATATCACTAACTGGTAATATTTATTGAGTACTTACTCTGTGCTAGGCTCTATGATAAGTCTTCATTCTCATTTTTAACACTGGGTGAGACACCCAATCTGTACTTTCTACAGGGAACCCATACATCCTCAGGATGTAGTTTAATTAAGGATAAACTCACAGAGCATGAGCTGTCACATCTCATCAGGGGCAGTTTGTAAACTGCCAATACCTTGAGCTGTTTTAGGATTTAGCCACAGTCCTGCAGCAGCAGAGAAATTGCTGACTCTTGCTCGTAGGTGCTCTCTGAATTTCTTGTTGAAGAAATGAAGCTTCTGCAGCAAATTGTGCAGGGAGAGAGTAGTGTGGGGTAACGTGGGATCCATAGGAGAGATTTTTAATTTTTCTAAAAACTCAAGGAAGTTTTTCTAAAAGTTCAGGAAGCTTATTTTAATAAGCATCCTAGTTAAGTTTTATGGTTAAGCAAGTTTGGAAAACATTGCTTAGGTGCTTAAGTGACAATGAGCATCAAGACCTCTTGTAACAGACAGCAAGTGGGATGTAACTAAGTAGCAAGTTTGCAAGGCTGAAGTTGCACAAATACAGGCAAAACTGAACAGACTAAGAAGGGATTGTGTGAAGATAGTACTTACTCTGTGCTAGGCTCTATGATAAGTCTTCATTCTCATTTTTAACCCTGGGTGAGACACCCAATCTGTACTTTCTACAGGGAACCCATACATCCTCAGGATGTAGTTTAATTAAGGATAAACTCACAGAGCATGAGCTGTCACATCTCATCAGGGGCAGTTTGTAAACTGCCAATACCTTGAGCTGTTTTAGGATTTAGCCACAGTCCTGCAGCAGCAGAGAAATTGCTGACTCTTGCTCGTAGGTGCTCTCTGAATTTCTTGTTGAAGAAATGAAGCTTCTGCAGCAAATTGTGCAGGGAGAGAGTAGTGTGGGGTAACGTGGGATCCATAGGAGAGATTTTTAATTTTTCTAAAAACTCAAGGAAGTTTTTCTAAAAGTTCAGGAAGCTTATTTTAATAAGCATCCTAGTTAAGTTTTATGGTTAAGCAAGTTTGGAAAACATTGCTTAGGTGCTTAAGTGACAATGAGCATCAAGACCTCTTGTAACAGACAGCAAGTGGGATGTAACTAAGTAGCAAGTTTGCAAGGCTGAAGTTGCACAAATACAGGCAAAACTGAACAGACTAAGAAGGGATTGTGTGAAGAGGCAAGTATTTCCAGGGCCTAGGAGTACTGATTTCACATTTCTCTGTGTGGCCTAAATGAATGGTTTCCTTCTCCCTCTGCTCCCCTCTCCCCTCTCTCCTCCCTCCCTCCCTTCCTCCCTCTCTCTCTCTGTCTCCCTCTCTCTCTCTGTCTCTCTCTCTCTCTCTCTCTCTCTTTCTTTTCCTCTGTTTATATACTGTTACTGCATATCAGGCACAGATATAAGTTTGCCAACTCTCTTTCTTTCTTTTCCTCTGTTTATATACTGTTACTGCATATCAGGCACAGATATAAGTTTGCCAAATTCAGTTTTTGTTAGAAATCACCCCTGCCTTCAAAGGAGTATAGTAGGAAGTTTAGTATAGTAGGAAAGATAGGCACATAACCAAGTAGTAGCAAAACTCATGGCTTGAGTATTGCAATAGAAGTGTGAATTAAATGAGATGGAATTAGAGAAAGGAGTAATTAACTTAATGGGAGAAAGGAGATGCCAGGAATGACTTTAGTAGGATTTGGTCTTCGATGATGAATAAGGGTTTATCCCAATGCAGAGATAAGGGCATCTCAGACAGAAGAAACAATATGTGCAAAGGCATAGTAAGAATCAGACATTTTGGGTGAAGTAAAAAAAAATTTTTTGCAAGAATATAGAGTTGCAAGAATAAAAAAATGTTGCAAGAATAAAGAAGAGAGTAATACAGAAATTAAGTAAATTGGGGTCCGGTAGTAAAATTTTTATTTTAAGAAATTTGGGAATTATCCAGAATTCTGTAAAAAATCAATTTGGCCATCCAAATACTTTTTAATAGAAAAAATTATCAGGTATATTTACAGGAATATTTCCTTCATTAATGAAATACATATGCCATGTGAATGGTGGTATGTACTGTGGATGAACTGTTTTCCTTCAAAATTCATATGTTGAAGTCATAACCCCTCATGGGATGGTATTTGGGATCTTTGGGAGATAATTAAGTATAGGTGAGGTCATATAGTTGGGACATTCATGATGGGATTAGTGTCCTTATAAGAAGAACAGAGAACAGAACTTCCACCCTGTGAAGACATAGCAAGAAGACAGTCATTTACAAACCAGGCAGAGAGCCCACACTAGGAACCAAGACAAACAGCATCTTGACCTTGGACTTCCCAACCTCCAGAACTGTGAAAAATAAATGTCTGTTGTTTAAGTTACTTAATCTGTCATATTTTGTTGTAGCAACTTGAGCTAAAACAGCATACAATTTACTCTGTTTATATATGTGAGAGTTTGAAATAAGTGTGAAAGTTAGGTGAGGAACCAGAGGAAGAATTAAGAAACCCAAAGAGCCTTAACCCTGGCAGTCAGGGTTAGGCTCCTGTTATTGCCATCTACCTGATTATAGTTTGCTGTGGTATTATTATATTTGATTTAAAAGATGCTACCATTTCCCCACCCCTCGCTTTGCCTAATTCATAGCTAAACATCATTATATTAATGAGATGAAGGTAAATGTGAAAAGTTAGGGTGTCAAGGGGAGTAGAAAGAGGTAAAGCTGCAAAAGCCAAGACTTAAAGCAGAAAAAATATATTGAAAATAAATACTGATAAGAATAGGTAATTGCATGTTAGGTGAATCCGATTGTCCCATTGTAAGGACCAAGAAAACTGTTACACACCCATTGCATTTTCATCATTATCCCTCCACTGTCCACTTTCACTCTTACACAGACATTTCCATTTGAAGAGCTATCTATTAGGGCTATTTCTATTCTTACAGTACTCCCAGTATCAAGATTCATGAGGTCAGATGTGAAGATGAATTTGTTGGTTAAGCTGTTCTCTCCTAAGGGCAGGAAGCTTAATCAATTTTTTTTTTTTTTTTTTGGTACTGACCTTGTCTAGAGATGAATCAATGAATCAAGCTAGAAATGGTAAATCATGAATAAATGATTTATGCTTCTCTAGATAAAAAAATAATAGATTGCTTGGGTTCCTGACTATTACTATATATAAAGATTTATATAATATACAAGTAATTGTGGATTGGAGAATAAACAGAGTTTTCTCCAAGGATATAGTCCTGCATAACACTGCAAATGTAAATGTTCTTCCTAGCGAGCTAGTCCTTGAGAGAGTAATGATTGGATATGATCAACTTGATGACAATTTTTTTCAAGTAATTAATAAATTCTTTCTCATTCCTTCCATTTCTTTCTTTTCCTTTTTTATCCTTTTTTTTTCTTTTTAAGCGGGCACACCAAAATCATATAGGTAACCAATAATTCAAAATTCATTTAGTAATAAGTCTTTCTCACTGATCTTCTCACACTAATTTCTGGAAAGTACTCTATGGTTGTTCTTGACCAGCAGCGAACTAAGGAGAAATTCACTGTAGTCACAGAGGCCAACAGAGACAAACTGAGAGCTAAATGATTGAATTTCCTCTGGATAAGCTCTTACATGCCATTGTTTCTGGGATGGAAGAGAGAGAGATGAAAAGGAGATGGCCACCTAAACAACAAAGCTAATCCAAATTTTCAGCTTAATCCCTCCTAGGAAAGATCTAACTGATGCTCCAATCTCTTTTTCATAGTTTTTTATGTGAACCTTTTAAAAGACAAAATTGAGAGATCATTATGGAAATGATTATTTTACTCTGGAATTAGGAATGTGTGCCACATATAAAGTATTGGAAGCAGAGGTTTAGCATGAGAAATATTTTGCTTTTCCTAGACACTAGAAATTGAAATAACTATAGTTCTTCATAAACTTTATTATATAAGGGAAAGCATTACATGCCATCGAAGTTGCTGTCATCAAAGCAAGGTAGAAGTCACGGTGAAGGTTTGAATTAGATGCTCTGCAGTCTGAGTACCCTGTGAAATTTTCTCTCTCTCTCTGTCTCTGTCTTTAAAAAATGTGAAACGTGTTCATTGTGAGGTAGAAATCCATATACTGCACAATCTCTTTTCATTCAATCTTACAAAGAATGAGAGAATAAGTGTTTATTTTTAATGTGTTAGCAACACCTTTACATTTTAAAGGGGGATGAATTAATTTGACAGGATATGTTAAATGTAGTCTGTGCTATATACTATGGTGATGAAAAAAATCCAGGAAAAGGAAGATTCACAGGGACTGGAGAATAAGTCGTCTTGATGAAACCCAGAGGCTTTATGAGAAAGAGTACTGGGATATTTCCAGACCAATCCGAAGTAGAATATCTGGACTCCACTTTATATGGATTACAGAAACACCCTGTCCTCTGATGAATAGTAAAAAGTAACAATTTTTCTTTCATATTTCAAGTTCCATTCTGGGCTCCTGTATGAATCTCTTAACTTTTGAAAGCCATTTCATTTTTGAAGCTCTCAGGCTTTCTAAACTTTTATTGTCAGTGAGTCTTCAAACAAGGAAGATGCAAAGGACATATCAGAAACAATCTAAAGCAATTAGGGGGTTAAGTAAGCAAAAATCTGAGATGACCGCTCTGATGTACACATCTCTCCTCTTCAATGTAGGCACAACCTGTAAACATGAGAGAAGCCACTCCCACGATCAGGTTATGTGATATGGAGGTGAAGGGTTTTTGCAGATGTATTTAAGGTCTCTAATCAGTTTTTTTTTTTTTT
>NW_007729392.1:243745-244800 GCF_000696425.1 Galeopterus variegatus | reverse complement strand
ATCTACTCTTTAAAACCGGACTTTCTGGGCCAGCCTTGTGGCTCACTCGGGAGAGTGCGGCACTGGGAGCACTGAGGCCGTGGGTTCGGATCCTATATAGGGATGGCTGGTGCACTCTAAGCGTGGTGCAGACCACACCGTACCAAGGGTTGCGATCCCCTTACCAGTCAAAAAAACCCAAACTTTCTAAGGTTAATTTCACCTTTTCTCATCCCAACAAAAAGTTTAGTTTGCCTGAGCATATCTGTTGAATTGTGTCTCCTCTCCCCTGTGATTGCCTGTATCTTGGTTCTCATCATTTCTCATTTAGATTACTGTACTAGCCTCCCTGACATTAGTATCTTTCCACGCATAGCAAAAAAATTTACTATTTTAAGAAGCAAAACTGCTTCAGTTTTTAAAAAGTCCATTCAATCCTCTTTCCCACTGGACAAAATTCAGACTCCTTAGCTTAACATATAAGACCTTTTACAGTCCATCTCTTATCTATTTTCCATTTAAATATTCAGCCACTAACCTTGTAACCCACTTTTCTGCCCCATTGAACATCTCTGTAATTGTCTCCTATTACGGAGAGAGAGAATTTGTACTTTTCTTCTATTGCACTTTGCTTTTAACAACAACAAACCCACTTTTTTTTAATAAAACTTACATATCACCCAATTTGAATATCTGTTTATTAGATGAAATTGTCCATGATAGCTCTGAAAAATTTAATTACTCCACATCCCTTGCTCCCATAGCATATTGTTCACAGGTCTTTTATGCCCTTCGCCAGGATGTGTTGTATTTGATCTGCTGGAGTGGATATTTCCCTAGGCTGGCTTAGCTGTAATTCTTTGAGGACATATGAAATGTTGATTCACATTTGCTTCTTCGTTTCCAGGCACTTTCAATGAGCTGGTATAAAATCTTCACTGACTATGTACTGCCTTCCAAGCACACCTAAACCCAACTCCTCAAACTTCTAGGGCATACCCCACAGTGCATACCGCATGTTCTTATCAACTCAAAATATTTTCGTATCCTTGCTGTGGGGAAAATAGAATAATTTA
>NW_007729392.1:241766-242362 GCF_000696425.1 Galeopterus variegatus | reverse complement strand
TGGCGTCATCGGCAGGATTATGCCACACTTGCCTCTAGTCTTTGCTTGCATTCAAGTCGTTCCCAAGACATAGTCCCTCTTCATTACATAGCGTAATCTCTTCCTACTTTGAACTCTCACATCTGGAGATGACGGTTGGCTGGTTATACAGCACAGGTATTACATGTATGTATGCTGGTGCCAAACAGTACCAGTTGTTAAATATTCTGATTGGCAATGCTGCCTATATCAAATTAGGTATAACTTTCTTAGAACATCTATATCTGACCTTATAGTAATTATATATCTACACAAGTCCCAGAGGTATGCTGGAATAAGTTCCTAAAGGCTCAGGAAAGCCAACTGTTAAAAATTTCAGGATTTTTTCTTTTTTTAACAAGTTGTTATACAGAAATATTATTTCAAAATTAAATTGTGTAAAATAATATTAAGAACATAAGTAATAAATACTAAAAATCATTTAAATATTATTTATGCTATTATTTATTATTTATTTATGAGGTTATTTATGTCTATCATGGGAATACTATGTAACTTTGTGCTACTGGGCATCTCTTTTTTTTTTTTTTTTTCTTTTTTGTTTTTTTCCGTGTCCG
>NW_007729392.1:172093-240533 GCF_000696425.1 Galeopterus variegatus | reverse complement strand
AGTGCACTCACTGGCTGAGTGTGGTGTGGATGACACCGTGCTGAGGGTTGCACTCCCCTTACTAGTCAAAAAAAGTTAAAAAAATAAAAATAAATAAAAATTAAAGTTATCTATGTAACTCACTGAAAAACTGATAGTTATGCCCAAGTCTCATGATACCCTCTACAATTTGAGGTTTTGTCCCAATTATTTTGCCACTCATCTGTATGATCTCATAAAATCTCTTAAACATTCTCTGGATCTCATTTTCCTCATCTGTAAAATGCAGGTATCAGAATTTCTGATGTTATCTAATACATTAACTTTCATATTATCACTATGCTATCTGAAATTTAAATGAATTTATAAGATAGTGTATGATCTCATAAAATCTCTTAAACATTCTCTGGATCTCATTTTCCTCATCTGTAAAATGCGGGTATCAGAATTTCTGATGTTATCTAATACATTAACTTTCATATTATCACTATGCTATCTGAAATTTAAATGAATTTATAAGATAGATGACAAAATCAAATTTGTGCTGAATCTATGACAGGAGTATGATTAAAGTGAAGAAAAAAATCTTAATAATTGTTTCAAGAAAAAGAGCTACTCAAACAAGTTTAACTGGGGATGGGGGAAGTACACTTGTTAGGAATATTTAAGGTTAGTGCATAAAATTTAAGGGTAGAAATCCAGTTGAGCCATATTAGGGACTACCACAATCTCTCAGGGACATCTCCAAAGAGCTACTCAAACAAGTTTAACTGGGGATGGGGGAAGTACACTTGTTAGGAATATTTAAAGTTAGTGCATAAAATTTAAGGGTAGAAATCCAGTTGAGCCATATTAGGGACTACCACAATCTCTCAGGGACATCTCCCTCATTCCATCTGGAATCTCCAAGCATATCTGGTTCTTCTCTTTCTCTGCAGTTTCTTTGCTTCGGTTCATTATGCACTGATACAGTTGCTACCAAGGGACTTCCATTGTCTCAAGTGAACATCACCCCGTAATCTAGTAGTTGCCATGACCTGACCCAATTTTCTAGTGTCTAACTTAGAAGTTCCTGTGAGAAAGATATTTATTAGATTCATCTGGATGAAGAGAACCCTCCTTGTCCAATCAATTATTGTTGCAAGGTCTGGGATACACTCATCACGGCCCACTGCTCCATGCAGGCAGTCCTCCGATAAAAGCTCAAGGGCTGAGGAGATACTTTGAGATGTTTCTAAGCAACTTCTTACTTATTTTTAAGCAGCTTCATTATTTGGCTTAGAATGTTTTTTATTATTAGAAGTATATCCCTAATAAAACAATATTTTCCAAGAATATTTTTCCTTTTTCTGGAAAGTGTTGGGTAAATCTTTATTTTTATACCACTTATTTTATTACTCTAAATTATCCATACTGAAACTTTAAAATATTTAACTTGACCCATTCCTGAAAGCATGACTATTACAGAATCTGCACTTCTATTGCAGATTATGGACAACCCAAATAAGATACAAAATTTCAAACTATTTTTATATGTTATACTCATTTTTCTATAGTTTAAGGCAAAATATTAATGGAAATTCCCACAAAGAATTAATCCACTAATAGCAATTTACATGCTGGTATTAAAATATTTCTGATTAATTTTCATAATAAAATATGAAAAAAATTAATAAAATAATTTATTATTGCTTTAAATAGCACCAGAAACACTGCTTTTAATGTATCAGAGGTCATAAAGGCATGAGAACTTCAAAACAATTATAACCACCCACCCGAAGAAATTATTAATTGATGAGAATGTATGCCAATTAGCTCTTTATATCATCCTAATTATTTTTGGAACCCAGATGCACTATTGATGTTGATATAAAATATGATTCACCCTTAAAATACTATTGTTACACAAAAATTATCAGGGAAAGGGCCAATTAATGTTGATATAAAATACAATTCACCTCTTGAAAATATTGGTATTAAAAAATAAAATATTTTCAAGAGGAAAGGTCAGGAGTGGTTTGATTTACCAATTGTTCTCAGTATATTGTGTATGACAATATTAAAACACTTTTAATGCCTCTCCCACTTTTAAAATAAATTTTAATCATGCTGAAATGCTACAGGCTTGTCCTAACAGAGTAAAGCATTGGATTAGATGCCTACTTTTCTAATAAATACTTACATGCTGACAGATACGCTTGTCAGGATGCCACACTTTTAAGTAAAAAAAGGCATATGCATCAAATAAATAGTTGTTATCTATAGTGAATACTCAGGAGCAGCAATAGTTACTGTCTACTAAAATTATAACCCAACCATTATTTTACAGTTTCAGGACGCACCATAGCTTGTAATAGCAGTAATTTACATGCAAACAGACACAACTATGTTACTTTACTACCAATCATAGTTGTATATATATTTCCATGTCACTGTCTACATCTGAAAATGCAATTAATGTGGAGGATTAAAGAATACAAACTAGTTCTCCACAGGAAGACATACTGACAAATTCTGGATTTCCAAACCAAGCAATTAGTGAATATTTTTTAAACTCATTATTAACATGAATAAAACTACAGTCAGGTGTGGATAAGATACTGCTCGTCTTTCCAATATCTGGAGTCACTGAAAGAAGAATGTGTCTTAAATGAAATGAAAGGAAACACTTGGGGTCATATGACATACAATATGTTATAGCTATTAGGCTTTTTAAAATCTCCGTTTCCTGTTTTTACCTTTTATTGGAAAAATATTAATTCAATGTATATTTCAGCTACTAGGTAGTTTGGATAATACATAGACGAACCACTCACAGTACACTTCTCAATGATCTTACAGTAAACCATCAGAGAAAAGGCACATATACCCCCCAAATTAAAAAAAATATGTATATGTGATAAATACTGAATGTGATAATCATTTGGGAGAATTGTAATGGCAGAAAAGTGAATCTCTTGAAGTTGGTTTTGTGGTCATGTGTATATTATTTTTCACTTGCTAGTAAACAGAATTACAAAAACAACTTTAAGAGATTCTGTGTAAATAAATATATACTGCATTGCTGAAAAACGGTATTTGGGATGATGACTTCCAGTTTTCCCTGAAGACATCTTGCCCTATGGCAAGCCCTTCTCTTGCCTTGGTTTAAGGAAGAGAGTAGTCTGAATCTTCCTGTTATAGGAATTATTTACTATATAATATAATACAGCACCATTTATTGCTTTTTTATGCAATAAACTACTTTTTGAGCAATGTGTTAAAAATTTTAAAGATTGCATTTTTAATGAAAAATCAGTCAAATTTTCTTACATCAACAGTTAATACTGAACATAAAATTTGCACAAAATGTTTATTAATATTTACAATCCAATATAGAGGTCCTAAGAATATTAGTAAGCATATGAAAATTAGAAAAGAAAAAATACTAAAAAAAAAAATCAACTTCTATTATAAGAATTAATACTTTAATGCATATTACCCAGTGGAGCATAAATTTTTATTTAGATCAACTGATTTCTTGTCATTAATTGAATTCATTTGCAGCTCCAAATTTTGTGTGCAGTCATGAAAATTGAGATAACCACTTTTAAAGTGTTGGCTCTATTAGCAAAAAATCTTTAAAATTTTTACATCATGCCAGTTTTATATCAATAACATCAGATGCTTCAAGAAAACCAGTTAGTTTTAATAATGTTTGATTTTTTTTTTACCCAATTTATGAAATCAAAGTAAAGGTTAAGGAAGTTCATCATCTTAAAGATAAAACATCTGGTATATTATGAATGCTAATTAAATTCAGTTAAAAATTAAACATTGAAGATAAAATTATTTATTTTTATATAGTTACAGAAAAAATTTTCCATAAAATGTAAATAGCAAACATAGTCTCACTATAATTTTAAAATCATTTAACAAAACAAAAGGATAAAATTTCAAAGGCATACATATCAGAAAAGAAGAGATAAAACAACCCTTATACTCAGACATGATTATCTATATAGAAAATCATCTATATACAAGACCTGCTAAGAAGATGTTACAACTTATAAACAAAATTAGAATAGTATGCAGTATACTAGGTAAATAACGAAAGAGCAATATTACTTCTATATACTAAAAATGACAACTTGGATATTGAATTTTAATAGTAGCATTTAAAACTGTACCAAAAAATATTAAATACATAAGTATAAACCTTATAAAATATATGCTAGATCTATATGTTGTAAACTACAAAGACACCCACACATGTACACTCAATTGATTTTTTGCAAAGATCCACAGGGAGAGAAAATTTTAGAAACTGAAATTGGCTTGAAAATGGAGTGATGCACACATATTCATAAATATTTCCAAATAAGCTACCTTATTCAATCAATTGAATTAGAAGCCATAGTTTTCAAGTGTACAAATATGTTCTATATACAGGTATTATAATCAATATTAGTAATAAAGAAAGATAATTAATACTAAAAGATATTTCAGCATATTTTTTCTGTGCTGCCTATTATCAAACAAAATTCAGAAATGAAAGAATTCATAAATCAATGAGTCTTAACATGTGTTGTGATTTTTATTTTAATAAGTTCTCTAGATTTTGTTTCTCTTCACAACCCTTTCTCTGTGAAGAGTCTATACCACTCCAAGAGTCTATAGCTCTGCACTGCTCAGAATTGGGGAAGGTCCTTCCTACTTTCTTCGGTGTGTCTTTTCTTATTTTTGTGTTCCACCCAGGTGATGTAATCCCTTACCTGGATTCCTTTCGCTCTTGTGAATATATTTTGTGTCTGGATGGTTATTCAAATTGATGTTTCTGTGAGGGGACTAGCGCTGGAAACTCCTATTCTGCCATTTTCTTGACATAACTCTTCAAGATTTGATTTCTCATTGGGAAAACCTATTGACAGAGCTCCCATTTGTAATTGGATAAGGTTATATCTCATAGCATAATGACATTAAATTAAAACCCAAACTTTTTGTAGCATCTAGATTTGGCAAAGCATCCTAAATAGTCATCTATTTCAACAAGTTTTGTATTGAAATATTATTGAAAAAATGTGATGTAATGAAGGCAAACCAAATCTTACCTGTAAAAATATTTAGATTTATATTCACAAATTTTAAAATGAATAGATATGTAATTACTACTTTCCTTTGACTTCCCAGGTAAGCTATGAAGGTCGTGTATTCTTAATTAAACTATTATGTTTTACAGCAAAGAGTAAAATAAAGGTGTAAATTATTTTAAATCTTAATTATAAAATGCAACTTTGAAGAAAATTGCAGGCAATTTTAAAAGAAATTATTACTAAGAGATTCATAAAAATATTTTCACAATATACAGGATATTAAGTCAGGTAAGATTAAAAAACTTAAAGTGTGGAAGTAAGGCCCAGAATAATAATTTTGTTTACGCTATTTTTAAATTTTATATAATTAATGAAGAACATGTAATTTCATTTTAATAAATACAGATATACGTTAAATTTTACAAAAAAATTGTTTTTAACAATACTTTTCAATAGAACTATTTTTATATTGAAAAATATAGTAAAGTCAACTAGTACATTAATATAGAGATAACTAATTTTAAGCTTCCATTTACTCTTATAATTGTCTAGATTTTGATATATATGTGATATATATGTATATATGTGGCTATTTCAAAAAGTTCATGGAAAAATAGAATTAAAAGGCAACACAAATCTTCCCATGAAATTTTTGTAGTACTTAAGTATATACATATATTTACTCTTATAATTGTCTAGATTTTGATATATATGTGATATATATGTATATATGTGGCTACTTCAAAAAGTTCATGGAAAAATAGAATTAAAAGGCAACACAAATCTTCCCATGAAATTTTTGTAGTACTTAAGTATATACATAAACATATTTTTTAAAACATTTTCTTCTCAACTCCAACTCTATCTTCATGTCCAGACACAGATTTTTAGAATAAATGGACAGCTATTTTCATTGTTTTTATTTTCCTTTTTGATTTCCTGTTACTAAATATATTGTTATCTTTTTACTTGAATGAACCTTTACTTGATGAATATAACTATGGGTGATT
The DNA here is from genome assembly GCF_000696425.1 of Galeopterus variegatus. Classification (NCBI taxonomy): domain Eukaryota; kingdom Metazoa; phylum Chordata; class Mammalia; order Dermoptera; family Cynocephalidae; genus Galeopterus; species Galeopterus variegatus. Next base: position 234,472 of record NW_007729392.1, on the reverse strand, counting down.
ATTTTCCTCAGCCATTCAATAAATATTTTAGAACATCTGTTACATAGCAGACAATATTCTAGGAATTGGGGGTGCAATATTAGTTCCAGAAAACTAATATTCACAGATTTGCATCCACGTGTGCACAGATTTGCATGCACGTGAGCACCCACAAGCAAAAAAGCCAATACTGTGACAATATGACAAGGATTCTGAATTAAGGCTAGTGCTCTCTTGAAGACATCACAAAAAGATTTCATTTATTCATGGGATACCATCCCTGAAATAGTCTTTAGTTGAATTTTTACTTTAGTTGAATTTTTGAAGACTAAATAATATGCGTTACTAGATGCAAAAAGAATAGAAAAGAAAATGGCAAAAGCAGAGGTGAGATTGGGGTTGTGATATGGTGAGTATAAAGGCCTTTGCAGCAGTGAGCATTCAGTAGGTAGTGTTGCAAACTGAGCCTAGTAAGAACGCATGACACCTCAGGGCAGGTTAAGGATTTAATACAAGCAGAGAATAACGAGATTAAATTTGCATTTTGGAAAGATAATTCTTCGTGAAAGTAATTTGTGTGTATTTGGTGTGTGTATATGTTTGTCTCAAAAGAGAGGAGGATGAGGAAAATGAGTCCTTGGTAATCAAGCCCTGAGAGGCCTAGACTGTTGCATGGGTCCATTCACTGCTACCATTGAGTGTGTGAGTAGAAGCAGAGCCAGAGTGGATTTCATGGGATTCACATTTTGGAGAAGCTGTGCTACCTCCTCCTGGTGATCAGGGTAACTTATCCTTGCTAGTTACTGCGGAGACACTCCTGCCTGGGAAGGATAAAGTGGAGGTGAAGCAGAAGTAGGGTTGAGAGCACCAGACTATAAGGCAGCTTTGACATCTGTAAAATGAGAGAGTGGTGGAAGAAAGGCTATGAAGGAGGAGTCTCAAGCAAGCCAGGTAAATGGAAACCTTCAAAGTAAAAATTGCCTGTTAGAGTTGCCCTTGCTGTGAGGAAATGACTTGTGCAGAGATAGCCCGACTCCAGTATCCCTGCTGTTTTTAGTCACTGTTTGTGAGAAGCATGGGGTTAATGTGTCCTTGGCATGAATGCAGATCCAACAGTACAACAGCTGGAGTCTGTCCGGGAATTACCCTCCCACAGCAGATTCCCATGAAGGGGATCTGGGCAACAAACCTTCTTTGCCACTTGGGCTTCCTAGCCATCAAAAGTCTAATTTTATTCTTTTTAAATATAAGCATTTATAGCTCTAATCACTCTCTGAATGTGTCTTTTGTCACATCTTATCCCTTTGAAAGGCAGTATTTTTATTATACTACATTTTTATTTCCTAATATCTATTATGATGTCCTCCTTAATAATTATTTAGAAGCATTTATTTTTATATTTAGAAATATTTTATTGTTTTAAGATTTTCTAAATCAGTTACATTTTGTTTAGAGAATATATTCAATGTGATATGACTCTGACTGTTAAATACTCATTAGGGCTTATTTGAATGTTAAATATAAACATGAAATAATTTGTGACAGAGAGAGTCAAAGAGAGAGAGAGAGAGAGAGAAAATCTATTCTACTGAGATGAAAGTTACAACCTTGTGATCTAATCCTAGAACTAACATTCTGTGAACATTGTCATATTCTAGTTGTTAGAAGATGGTTACTTGGTCCCGCCCACATGCAAGGGGAGGGAATTATACAAGAGTGTGAATACCAGGAGGCAGGGATCATTGGGAGCTTTGATGGAAGTCAGCCTGCTTCATTGCTCATGTGTTTTTTTTCTTTTGAAAAAAGAGAAAAAAAAAAGGTTGAGTGAGAAGGATCACAATCAAAGAGAGAGGGTGTTCAAACTATGATGTGCATCCAGTAACTTTGAAAAGAGTGTGGGCAGGAAGGAGGATAGAGTGGAGCTTCAGACTGAAGTGCACCTCTGAGAAAGTCTCAGCCAAGATGATGGGGATCCCCATAGCAAAGAATGCCAATACAGATGTCCCATACTTGGCAGAAATGGCCCAGACCTTGCACCACTGCCATACACCATTATTGGCTTCAAAAAGATAAGGAAGAGTGTGGGCTTGATGTGAATGCTGCAGTAGATATGAATGTGAGACAGATGGGAGCTCTCAGCCAACCATGATTCTCATAGCAGGTGTGCCTGGAGAGAAAGATGAGTGGCACACCTCCCATGCCACTACACACCATGCATCATCCCTTACACCATGCAGACATTCTTTCCGAAATATTTTCTAGAAGCAGTGAATCCACATTTGTTGTAGGCCTTTATTTCATGAGGGAAAAAATATTAGAGAAAGTTTAGGGGAAAACTAAGCCCCCTTAACTGCAGCTGGTTTTGAAGCCTTTATTTCTCAATCATGCACTCTAAATCCTCTTCTCCTCAACAATCACCTCTTGATTTTACTCAAGACCTCTTGGTGGTTCGGCTGAAACCCTCATTCATGAGGAAAATGAGTCCTTGGTAATCAAGCCCTGAGAGGCCTAGACTGTTGCATGGGTCCATTCACTGCTACCATTGAGTGTGTGAGTAGAAGCAGAGCCAGAGTGGATTTCATGGGATTCACATTTTGGAGAAGCTGTGCTACCTCCTCCTGGTGATCAGGGTAACTTATCCTTGCTAGTTACTGCGGAGACACTCCTGCCTGGGAAGGATAAAGTGGAGGTGAAGCAGAAGTAGGGTTGAGAGCACCAGACTATAAGGCAGCTTTGACATCTGTAAAATGAGAGAGTGGTGGAAGAAAGGCTATGAAGGAGGAGTCTCAAGCAAGCCAGGTAAATGGAAACCTTCAAAGTAAAAATTGCCTGTTAGAGTTGCCCTTGCTGTGAGGAAATGACTTGTGCAGAGATAGCCCGACTCCAGTATCCCTGCTGTTTTTAGTCACTGTTTGTGAGAAGCATGGGGTTAATGTGTCCTTGGCATGAATGCAGATCCAACAGTACAGTGAGGAAATGACTTGTGCAGAGATAGCCCGACTCCAGTATCCCTGCTGTTTTTAGTCACTGTCTGTGAGAAGCATGGGGTTAATGTGTCCTTGGCATGAATGCAGATCCAACAGTACAGCAGCTGGAGTCTGTCCGGGAATTACCCTCCCACAGCAGATTCCCATGAAGGGGATCTGGGCAACAAACCTTCTTTGCCACTTGGGCTTCCTAGCCATCAAAAGTCTAATTTTATTCTTTTTAAATATAAGCATTTATAGCTCTAATCACTCTCTGAATGTGTCTTTTGTCACATCTTATCCCTTTGAAAGGCAGTATTTTTATTATACTACATTTTTATTTCCTAATATCTATTATGATGTCCTCCTTAATAATTATTTAGAAGCATTTATTTTTATATTTAGAAATATTTTATTGTTTTAAGATTTTCTAAATCAGTTACATTTTGTTTAGAGAATATATTCAATGTGATATGACTCTGACTGTTAAATACTCATTTGGGCTTATTTGAATGTTAAATATAAACATGAAATAATTTGTACTTTTAAATTGTTGGCTTACTATTCTTTATGTAGAATATTATATTCACATTAATTTTATTCTTTAAACATATATATCTACTACTTTTTTTCTTTTTGATCTCTCAATTATTGAGGAACTTGCATTTAATTTTTCCCTAGAAGAATGTATTTATCAAGTCTCCTGTTAATTCTAGTTTTATTTAATTTGAGGTATTCATGTTACATATGTGAAAGTTCCAAAGTGTTACACCTGCAGGATGAATGAAATATTTTAATATTTTGTAGAGACTACATTATTTCCTAGTAATATTTTTATTAAAATCTATTTTTGACCACCCAAGCAGGAGCCTAGGTGAGTGGCATCCCATGCACCACTAGTGTCCCAGCCTGAAGCCCCAGAAAACCTGCCTACCACCTGAGCAGGAACCAAGGTGAGTGTCCTGCATGAGTGCCACAAACACCGTTTCTGCACAGAGGTCCACCTCAGCCACCACCACATATACTACCACTGCAAGGACAGCACACTACTGCAATAGCAGCCAGGGCCGCCCTACAGGAAGCCCACCACACACTTGACTGCATTAATTCAGAAGAGTCACCACCAGAAGCTGCAAAAAAAAGAGGAAGTCTTTCACCTCATAGCCCACTCTAGAGAAACAGAAGACACAAGTGCTCTACCACATGACTAGACATCAACAAAAAGATACCAGAACTATAAACAAACAAGAAGATATGACACTACCAAAGGAATACAGTAATTCTTAACTACCAGACCCCATAGACCAGGAAACCCTTCAAATGTCTATAAAGAAATTCTGAACAACAATCTTAAAAAACTCGAAGAGATAAGGGAAGACTCAATTAGAGGACACAATGAAATAAGAAAAAATATCCAGGATATGAAGGAGGAAATTTACAGAGGGTAATACCTTAACAAAAGAATGTAGCAGAACTACTGGGAGTGAAGGATTTACTCAATGGAATAAAAACCACAGCAGAGAGCTTCAGCATCAGGTTAGAGCAAGCAGAAGAAAGAATTGCAGATCTTGAAGAAGGTCTTTTTGAAATAACACAGGCAAACAAAAAGAGGGGGAAAAGAATTTTTAAAAATGAAGAAAATCTAAGAGAGCTAGTAGACAACCTCAAGGGCACAAATATCCAAGTCATGGGCATTCCAAAAGAAAGGAGAAAGGAAAAGGCATCGAAAACCTATTCAAGGAAATAGTAACAGAAAACTTCCCAGATATAGGGTGAGACACAGACCTTTATATCTAGGAAGTCCAAAGATCCCCAAACAAATTCAGTCCAAAAAGATCATCTCCGAGACACATGATAGTCAAACTGGCAAAGCTCAAAGATGAGAGAATTCTAAAAGCAGCACGAGAAAAGTGTCAAGTCACCTATGAGGGAGCCCCATCAGACTAACAACAGACCTCTCAACTGAAACCTACAGGCCAGAAGAAAATGGGATGATATATTCAAAATTCTAAAGGGAAAGCATTGTCAGCCAAGAATACCCAGCAAGGCTATCCTTCAGAAATGTGGGAGAAAGAGTGTATATTTCCGAGACATACAAAAATTTTGGGAGTTCTCCACAACAAGAACAGCCCTGCAAGAAATTCTCAAGGCAGTCCTGCATCCGGAACCTGAAAAATGATAATAAGCAAGAAAGAGAAAATCACAATAATACACTGCATTTTCAAAAAGAGAGAACAAAACTGCAGTTACTAGAGGTGGGAAAGGTGGGGGGATGGGGGTTAATGAGGGATTGGTTAGGGGTCACAAAGAATGATCACATTTTGTAGTGACAAATATACTAATTATCCTGATTTGATCATCATATACTGTACACAGATACTGATATTCAACTCTGTGCACCACTAACATGTGTAATAAATTATGTCTAAATTTTTTTTAAAAGAATGATTTTACTAGCTCAGGGATGCCCCTAGGGTAGGGTCTCTCAAGGCGCTAATGGCATTTTGGGCCAGGTAATTCTTTGTTGTAGGAGATGTCCTGCCTGTTGTAGGATGTTTAACAGGATTCCTGGCCTCTGCCCATTAGATGCCAGCAGCACTTCCCTTCACCCTTCCCACAGCTGTGATCATCAAAAATGTCTCCAGATAATGCCTAATGTTCGGGGGGCGGGGGGGCGGGAAGGGGCAAGGACAAACTGCTGCCACCAAAAAAGAAAAAAAGATAATAACAGAAACCCGTCTTAATTTGCACAGTTGAGGATATCTAGACAATGATATATATTAAAAGTAATAGGGAATAATTCTTTCTTATATCTGATTTGAACAGACATGCATTAAAGTTTCTGTCAGTTATTTAATTTTGTTATAAACTCCTAGTAAATATCATGTATCTGTTTAAGGCTGCTTACTTGCCACTCAGCCTGCATTCATTGAATAGATACAAGAATAAAGCAGAGTTCAGGATATTGGAGAAATTGCAAGTCACAGATCCTGTCCTGAAAAATCTCAGAGCCTTGTGGAGGAAGTAGACATTATTCAATTTATCACACAACTGATGGCAAAACTAGGATATTATCCTGGGTGTGAAGACTGTTTCCTAACAGAGTGGCAGTTGAGCTGCAACCAGTTGTGCAAGCATGAGATCGTGTTTTAAAATACAATTGTTCCAAGTTTGTCACTTTTGTAGAATGAAAGAAAGCCAGTGCTGACACAGCATAAAATGGTAATAAAGGGTGAGAGGCTTCCATTTTCTGTAATATGGGAGACTGGATACAGTCAGCCCTTACTGTCTGTAGTTCTGCAACCGTCACTGGAAAATATTTGAAAAAATATAAATAAATAAAAATAGAAATTTAAAGTATACAAATTACAGCTAGATAGCAAAAATAAGTTCTAGTGATGAACAGTATTAATAGGCATCTATAATTAACAGTAATTTATTGTATGTTCTCAAATAGCTAGATGAAAGGAGCTAAAATGTTTTCATTACAAAGACATGATAAAGTTTTTCAATTATGAGTATGCTAATTACACTGATTTGATCATCATACATTGTATACGTTCATGGAAATATAACTCTGTACCCCATAAATATGTAGCAATTCTCCCTTTCATATACTTGAGGAACGACTATACACATACTTCAAAAAAAACTTATCTTAGGAAAATACTTTAAGGTTATCCAAAGAATATAGAAAAATTTGTTTAAAATTTATGATTTAGCTATAAAGCAAATAGAGGAAGCCAGAAGAGATAAAATTAAGAGAAAAGAGTACATCCAGCAATTTGAGTGATGAAGATGTTGGTTCTGCTCATGCCTACTGAACAAGAGTTTGAATTCTAGATCTGAACAGAGATGAATTGGTGTTGGGGACAGGGGCTTAGCAACCTCAGGAATCAAGAAGCGATAAAGCTTAATCCCCAAAATAATACATCATCAGTAGTGTATGGTAATGGCTGACATATTTGACCATATACGGTGTGTCAGCCACTGTTCTAAGTAATTTATATTAAATCAGTTAATTCACAGAATAGCCACAATAATTCTGATTTACAAATGAGGAATTTGAAGCAGAGAGAGTTAGGTAAACTGTTGGAAATCACATGTGAAGTATATGATTGAATCATTTTTCAATCTCAGCAATCCGGGTTCTGGTTCACACTTCATCTTCAGACTATGTTGTCGCTCAGCTTGAGAAAATATAAAATATTGCCATAAAACAAATATAACTGCTGCAAAAATGAAAATGTTCAGAAATATTATGCCGGAGTCCTGGCTATGGATGCAGGGCTAAAAAACAAATACTCACCAGAGAATTTTTATCCATCCCATCATATGAATTTGAATCTGAATTTAGAATACTGTTTGCTTCATAAATCACAGGAAATTATTTATTTTCTAAGTTTCCTTGTGTTGATAATACTGCCAGGAGCTGGTAAGAAACAAAATAAAACTTCTTGAGTCCTCAACCAAGGATTTAGTTTTCAAAGACAAAGCTAAACTAAATATGTATTAAAAACACAACAAATTAGGGCCGGCCCAGTGGCACACTGCTACAGTGCGCCGCTTGAGAGCGCAGCAGCGCTCCCGCTGAGGGTTCGGATCCCACATACAGACCGGTTCCTGCTCACTGGCTGAGCGAGGTGCGGGAGCAACACCGAGGGTTGCAATCCCATTGCTGGTCCCAGTCCAGTACGGGTGCAACACTGAGGGTTGCGATCCGTTGCCGGTCACGAAAAAAGACAAAAAAAGGAAAAAAAAAAAAAACACAACAAATTAGTAAATCAATGAGAAAGAAAGCAGTCCTCATAATAATAAATATATAAATAATAATTCCCATTATTAGACTTGCAAAGATTTAAGATATTAAGAGTATAAAATACATAATGTAAAACAAGCCTGTTTTAATTTGTTTACAATATAAAGCATGGTGGCGCTCCCGCCGAGGGTTCAGATCCCACATACAGACCGGTTCCTGCTCACTGGCTGAGCGAGGTGCGGGAGCAACACCGAGGGTTGCAATCCCATTGCCGGTCCCAGTCCAGTACGGGTGCAACACTGAGGGTTGCGATCCGTTGCCGGTCACGAAAAAAGACAAAAAAAGGAAAAAAAAAAAAAACACAACAAATTAGTAAATCAATGAGAAAGAAAGCAGTCCTCATAATAATAAATATATAAATAATAATTCCCATTATTAGACTTGCAAAGATTTAAGATATTAAGAGTATAAAATACATAATGTAAAACAAGCCTGTTTTAATTTGTTTACAATATAAAAGACTCTGCAGCTATGACTAAGAAAAAAGAGGCTATCAACAATGGCAAGGCATTTTAAAATCAAAACAAATACAATGTCTAAAAATGTTCTAGAAATTGTGTGTGTTAAGGTTAGAAATACAAGGAATTGTTTAAAGAGATTAGGTAGTGCTCTTTAAAAGAGAGCATTAGCCAACTTAGAAATGAAATTGAAGATATCATCTAGAATGTATCTAGGAGAGAAAAATACATAAAATATAGAAATTTAAGTGAGATTGAAGTAAGAGTGAAGTAAGAGTAAGACATTAAATCAGTCCTAGAAGAGGGCAATGTAGGTTATGGAAGAGAGTAATACTTGAAGATAAAGTACATCGGTACGGTATTTCTCAGAATCAGTAAGACATTACCCTTAAGATTCAAAAAGCTCCACCGACCTCAAAAAGGATAAAAATAAATCTACAATTAGTTATGCTATCATAAAATTGTTCCACAAATAAGACAAAAATTATGAAAGCAATAGGAAGAAAGTGCAACAAATAATGATGAATTTCCAAAAAGCAACAGTTGATTAAAGAGCATAGAGGAAAAACATCTTCAAAGTGCTGAGAGAAATAATTATCATATTAAAAACTTAGCATGAGAATATTTACCACCAATATACCTTAATTGAAAGAACTGTAAAGCAGATAAAAATAGATTTATTTTTTATTAGCATATTCATTATTACAAATTGTAATTATTCTTTATGCCCCTTACCCAACCAATTACTGCCCAATCCCCCACCATCCCCATCTCTAGTATCCTTAGGTTTGTTCTCTCTTTCTGAAAGTTCAACCTATTATAGTGTTCTTTTCTTTTTCTTTCTTCTTTCTTTCTTTCCTAATTTCTTTCTTTCTTTCTCTCTTTCTTTCTTTCCTTCCTACTTTCTTTCTTATTATCTTTCTTTCCTTCTTTCTTAGCACCTAATTATGAGTGAGGACATGCAGTATTTCTCTTTCTGTGTCTGGCTTATTTCACTTAACCTAATTTTCTCCAGTCTCATCCATGTTGGTGAATGCAGAATTTCATTTTTTTCTTAATGGTCAAGTAGTATTCCTTTGTGTGTGTGTGTGTATATATATATATATATATATATATATATATATATATATATATATGTATATGTATATGTATGTATGCCACATTTTCCTTATCCAGTCATCTGTCAATGGACATTTAGGATGGTTCCATATTTTGGATTTTGTAAGTAGAGCTGCAATGAACATGGGAGTGCAGGTATCCCTTCAACATGATGATTTCCATTCCTTTGGATATATTCCCAGTAACAGGATTGCTGGATCATATGATAGTTCTATCTGTAGTAGTCTGAGAAACCATACTGTTTTCCATAATGGCTGTACCAATTTATGGCCCCACCAACAGTGTAGGAAGGTTCCCCTTTCTCTGCATACTCACCAGCATTTGATATTCTCTGAATTTTCGATAACAGCCAGTCTAACAGGGTTAAGATGATATCTCAGTGTGGTTTTGATTTGCATTCTCCTGATGCTTAGTGATGTTGAGCATTTTTTCATGTATCTGTTGGCCATCTCTATGTCTTCTTTTGGAAAATGTCTGTTCATCCCCTTTGCCCATGTTTTTAATTGGATTATTTGTTTTTTGTTTGCTTTACTGTGAAGTTGATTGAGTTCCTTATGTATTCTGTATATCAATTCCTTGTCAGATTGATATACAGAATAGTATATTTGTATAGTTTGCAAATATATTCTCCCATTCCATAGGTTGTCTTTCTTCTCTACTTATTGTTTCCTTTGCTGTGCAGAACTTCTTTAGTTTGATATAATTCCATTTGTTTATTTTTTCTTTTGTTACATGTGCTTTTGAGGTCATATTCATAAAGTCTTTGCCCCTTCCTATGTCCTAAAGTGTTTCCCCTATGTTTTCTACTATGAGTTTTATAGTTTCAGGTCTTATATTCAAGTCTTTAATCCATTTTGAGTTGATTTTGGTATACAGTGAGAGGTCCAGGTCTAGTTTCATTCTTCTACATATGGATGTCCAGTTTTCCCAGTATCATTTATTGAAGAGTCTGTCCTTTGCTCAAGGTATGTTCTTGGTATTGTCTTCATAGTTTTCAATATAATTCTGAAAACATTTTTCACCAGCTTCTTTGAGGTTTATAACATCAGATGATACTAACTACTATCTTTCATGTGACTATCATCCTCTAACTATGGCAACTGTAGCTCTATATTAATGAAAATTTTAGTATTTTGGTTTTTCTTCCTCCACATGCCCAATTCTCTTATTCTTGATGACTTCAACATCCAGTCAGATGATATTTTTCATTCTATGGATCTTCAATAATTTGAGCTTTTTCTTTCCAATTCTTATTTTTCTTTCTACAACACCCCAACCATCTATTTGCATAATCATGCCCTATTATCATCAATATCTATAAGACTACTGGGATCTTGTTATATAAACTTGCCACTCTGTGACCAGCAGTTTCTCTCCTTCTAGATTTTTCAACAGTTTTTTAACTATATTAAAATTTTCAGTCTTTTGGCATTAATTTACATGCTTTACAAGGTCTATTCACCCTCCTCACATTTTCCCTTCATTCCTAAAGTAGACTAAATTATGTGGACTGATATTTTAATAATTTATTTGCAAACACCATTAACCCTCTTGCCCCTCTCTTCCTCCATAATTCCCACCAAGCAAAAGTGCAAACCTGCTTATGCTATCTGCCTATTCTGCAAATATATACAAGCAGCAATGTGTTCCCAGAATAAAAAGAAAATCACGTAAAAATGCTGACTAGTCTCATCTGAAATTAATGAACAAAAATTTCAAAAGGCCTCTTAACCCTACAAAGAATTCCTTTTATATTCCCCTCGTATTTTTTATTCATCACTTGCCCTTATGATTCCTACCCACTTTCCCTCTTCACAGACCTGCCTTTCCACTCTAAATGGCTGCCTTCATTGCCTACTTCAATTAGAAGATTGAATCAAGCAGAGAAGAATTCCCTCTTCTCACTGCCACCAAATCTAACAACCTACTTGCAGCTGTGCTGTGTTAAGTCAAGACTTTCATTTATGCTTTGTACTCTATCTTCTCTCAATTTATCTAAGAATTTTCTCCTGCAATCATATCTTTCTAATCTACATCATTAGTTTTTCCTTGTGCATCAAATGATTTCTGATGGGAAGAGAAATTCTTTTTCTTTATCTTCGTGTTTCTAAGTGGAGGGAGCTCTATTAGAATAAAGTCTCTGGTCCCACAAAGATGGTATCAGTTTTCTTACTTGTGAGTGTTACCTACCAATCCACCTTTCTCTGCCTGAGTTAATCTATTTTTAAAATCTGCAAACTTAGACAATTCGTTATTTTTTTCAGACCAGTTGGAGGCAGCAGCCCTGATGATACATATCTGTATTCAGGTTCTGATCTGTTTCTCACATGCTCTGTCCCAAAATCTAGAATGAGGGCAGGCAGATGATATTATGTAGCTCCTTGCTTTTTCCTTGTGAAGTTAGAGAGAATTCTTCAATCAACTTATAATTTATAAAGTTGATATTTTTATGTTTATTTTTCTGACACTTGTGTTTATTTCTTAGTTGATTCTGGTCTTAGGAAAGGAAGAAAGTGAAAGCCTCATTAATATTCAATAATTGCATCTGCATAAAATGGAAATCCATCTAAAAACAGAAAATTCTTATCAATATTCCCTTCTAGCTACTGTGGCAATATTCTGCTCTTCACAATGAAGCTTACAAAAAAACCACAGAAAACAAATCTTGAGCCTGGAATATTCTCTCTCATCTTGTGGTTTGTTTTTGTTTTTGTTTTTTTTCCCTGAGGCCAAGTCCATCCAGCTAGATTTCCATGAACTTCACTCTTTGGACACTGTTTTGTTAGATCACCAGCGAGCATACTGTGACACTGAGGAAAAATATCCCTGTCTTAATTTGCTTCAATCCTTAGTTGATAGCTCCTTCTTTATTTAGACTATTGTTTTAGATACTGTAACACCAGCCTCTTCGAGTTTTTATGTATTCACGCAATTAATTAGAGTACTTAAGTGCCAGTGCAGTTCTAGATGCTGAGGATAAGTCAGAGAACAACACACACACACACACACACCCCACACATGCACATTAACAAATAAGTAAAATTATATAGCATGGTAGATCAGGTGCTATAAAAATTGCAGATGGAGCTATCTATCATAAAAACTGGGGAATGAGCAATTTTCAAAAGGGCTATGATCAAAAACTGAATTTAAAATCAGATATATGACTTGGAGGAGGTACAACAGTGAAAGGAGTATGAAATTAAGCAATATGTATAACTGTGACAAAATTGTTCTAGACAGAGGGAAGAGGCAGAGCAAAGTCCCACAAGAGTGAGAATGTTTGTCATGTTTGAAGAGTATAGTGCCAGCCAGTGTGGCTGGAGAGGACTAATCAAGAGGAAGAATAGTAGCAGATAAGGTCAGAGAGGTAAATGAGTGGCGAGACTCTGCCAGTTCTCATATGTTATTGAAAGAGCTTTGGTTTTGTTCTGGGTGAAAGAGGAAGGCATGGAAGGTATTCGAACAAAAGAGTAAAGATGGTCTAAATTGTGTTTTAACAGGATTACTCTGATTAAGAAATGGGAGGCAAAGATAAAAGCAGAGAAACCAGTTAGGCAGCTGTTAGAATATTCAAGGTGAGGGATTGTAGAGGCTTGTGTAGGAGAAATATTCAACTCAGCATTTATATTCGAAAGTATATACAACAAAATTTCCTAAAGATTGAAAATTGGATGTAAGTGAAAAAGAAGAATCAAGGAAAATGCTAAACTTTTTCTCTTAAGAAAATGGAGAAATGACATTCTCATTGAAAGAAATAGGGAAAACTGTGTGGATCAATTTTCAGATGGGAGGAGACCAGGGACTCAGTTGTAGCTCTGTTCCACTTGAGACTATCGGACAGCCAAGTGGAGAAATTGGATAGGGCTACTTGATATGATGTATGTGGAGTTCAGAGGAGAGGTCCTGGTTGTTGATATAATTTCGAGAATCCTTAGCACAGAGGTGATACTTAAAGCCTCAGTAGTGTATTACGACATCTCCACAGGACTGACTTTAAGTTGAAAATAAGATGCAGACGCTGAATCATCTGGAGTTTCAAAATTAAGAAGTGGCATAAAGAAGAGAGAAAAGAAAGAAAAAGATACTGAGAGTGAGAGTATAGTGAAATAGGAATACAGGCAAGAGAATATGGTGTCATAGAAACCAAGTGAAAGTGTTTCTGAGACGTGTCAAGTGTTGTTGACACACTAACTGACCATTACTTTTACAGATGTATAAGTCATTGGTAATCTATATCAAGGGCAGTTGTAGTGAAATAGTGAACTGCTATTTACAATTCTTCAATGTTTTTCCACCTCTATTTAGATGAAAGCTAAAATCTAGCATGAATCTACACATAAGTCTACACTGTGATTGTCCATCCTGCCAGTTTTCCTCTCCTTCTGTTACTTCTCTTGCTTAATCCAACCATGTCACACTGAATTATGTGCTCTTTCTTGCAAATTCAGGCATGCTTTATGTCAGAGCCTGAGCACTTGCTTTTTCTTATGCCTGGAACCTCTTCCTACAGGTATTTTCATGGCATACTCCCACTACCTTAATATGGCTTAAAATGACTATTGTAGTTTTCATACTAGGTTTTACTGCAGAATAATTCATCTCAATATCTTCACGAACTTCTCAGTGATCTCTGTCAGGTCCAGATGTGGATCCTCTTGATCCAGAGATCTATGAAATAAAACACAAGTTATACGCTCCCTCCCACATCCAATATATATGTTCCCTCCCACATCCAATAGTGAAACAGGGACAGGATGACTGTGTTAAACAGCCCCATTTAAAAATGAAAAGAAGGGGAGGGATGTAGAAGCCACTAGTTCATGGTAATTCTGAAATCCCACTGGGCCAATTTTGTGAGTCATCTTACACTGGGTGCAAGTTTTATGAAGTCTCTCTGTCATTGATTAAATCTGTGTTCTGCTCTCTTAATGTATTTCCCCAGTCTATTAATTTCTTTGCTTTATTCTCTGTCTCCTGAGTGTCCTTTCTTATTCATCATTCTGTGTTGCCACATCTGAAGAGCAGTGGGAAATGTTTCCTCCTGAGAAGTTAAGAAGTTCTCTAAATCTTCTTCATGCAGATGCAAGTCTCTCATCTCAAATAGTCTCCATGTCTTTTAATGCATATTCATAGTGCTTAGGCCAATACAACTTAATATAAACTTTGAGGTGTACTATTTACTTGACTCTATTTCATTTTACATGCCAAAGTTATACCTACAATTTATTTATTGTCTCTCTCTCTTTCTCTCTTTCTAGATTTAAGTAAAAATTTAACAGCATAAACACCTTCATGGGACAATGTCGATAGTCTTATAAAACTTATTATATCCAGTTGAAAGGATATCTATTAGTCTTAGTGACCACAACCTTGATATAATTTCTGCCCTGAGGCTATGACAGAAATCTGAATTTCTGAATTTGGACTATTCCCTAGTTTCTGAATTTGGGCTTTTCACCGAGCTTGCAATTTAATGCACACATTTTTACTTGGTGGGAAATAGTTCATTTTCCAACTCAGAAAGCCCTAGGATATCTGGGATTTCTCTATTCACTCATAATATTCTTAGCATACTAGTCAGTTCTTATTCGGGCCCATGCTTTTTTCTATTATTTTAATAAGCACAGCAACCAAACAGACAATTAATTCTATTCATGGTTTTCCTCAAAAATTTCATGTCTGGTGACACAAGCACATGTTATCACTTCTGGGTTAGCACAGGTGCAAATTATACCAAATTTTTACCATGTCATATAATAACATGGTAAAAATTTATATGTGTTGCTAGTTACACCTTATAAGAGTTTCTTCACTTCTTGCTGCCCAGACCCAAGCTCATGGCACATGTTTAGGTTTTAATAGGATAGCAACACCCCAACTCCGGTACCAATGTCTCTATTAGTCATTTTTTACATAAAAATCAACCAAAAATTCTCAGAGATTTATAAAGCAGACAATTACTCATATACTTATGAATATGCTGGTCTGGGAGTTCCCCTAGAATGTTAATGGCATTGCTTAAATTTAGCTATGCTTAGATTCAGACTATAAATTAGGTCAGATCTATTTCACTTTATTACTCTGAGAGAAGCAGCTACACAGATGACAAACTAAACTACGTAACTTAACTACGTTTACACTTTAGAGTGATATGCACTACACAATGCATTAGACAAAACAAATCACAGGGCAGAGCCAACATCAATTTACCAGGAAAATATCCTCTTCCCACAGTAGGAGGCACTTCAAAGTTACAGGGTAAAAAGTGTGAATGTATAATCCTATTACAGGGGAGTAAAGCATTGAAGGCAAAACTCCAATCTATCAAAACACCACTTCAGTGAAACCATCCTGACCACCATATTTAACTTTAACCTTCCCACAATTCTTCCTGGCTACTGAAAGAATGGATTTATAAAGCTCTTTACTTCTATTCACTTATATCTAAAATGCCTCTCAAACTCAGTATAACTAAGCATACCTGTTGATTTTTTCCTCCCACACACTGCCCCAGACTTACCCATATCTATAATTGAGATCAGGAGTTTGGTTAAAATGACAACAAAGAAAAAAAGTAGACTTTGTACTTGATTTCATTTTACTCTTTACTTTTCCACCAACATGAAATCCATCAAGTCCTGTCTACTACACCTCTGAAATCTATTCCATATTGCTTCCTTTTTCTTCGTCTTTCCAAATATCAATTTGATGAAACTCACAATGTTTTCATATCTGTACTCTGTAACATGTATTTTAGGGATTTAGGATGCCTTCTCCGGCAGAAAACAGTCTTACTTTTTAGAGCTCAGATATTAGTTTGACTGTTGCACCTTTGAAGATGATACATCTTTACTCTGACTGCCCTTGAGCTGGTCTCTTCTTTTCAGTTTACAACAGTTTTACTATGATTTTATTTCATTGTATTTATTCTGCCTGGAATGCACATAGATTATTTAATCTTTGGATTTGTTTCTTTCATCGGTTTTGTTAACATTTTGGCCAGTATCTCCTAAAATATTGGTTCTACCCCATTCTCTTTCTTTTTCTTTTCCTTTAAGGCCTCTAACTACATGCATATTAGACTGTTTCTTTGTGGCCCATATTGTTTTTAATTTTTTCTATGTTTTTATTTATTTATTTATTTATTTTGGTGCTTCAATTCATATATTTTTAATAATCTGCTTTACAGTTCATTAATCTTGTCTTCTTCATTTTTAATGTTATTACAGTCAAAGAACATGTGTGTAATTACAAATATTATATTTCACCATTCTAGAGTTGCCATATTATTTACTATTCTAGATTATCATTCCCAAAAAATGAACAGTGCATATAATGAAGTAGTAGATGAATTTTGTTTAAAAATTAACTTAGTAAATTTAAACCAATGTTATCATTAATGCACTGAATATAGTGTATTGTTACACATACTATGAATGGAAATAAGCTTAAATAAAATCATACTCAATCAAAATATATAAATTAAGATTAATACATAACATATATTTTGGGATCAAAAGCACAATTTATGTCCTTGAGTCTTCAAGACATAGCATATTTATATACATGAAAAATTGGGGGAAAATATGAAAAAAAATAAGATGAAGTTCAAAACCATGTTGGTGATATAACAAGAACTACAGGAATTACAGGAATGAAAAGATAAGTGTGAGTTAACATTCACAGAGGAAAATAATTCATAAAGAATAGAGGATTCATATAGGATGCCTGAGAGATTACATAAAATTAGAATATGCAGAGAAACAATCACTCCAGATGTGGCAGCATGGTCACTCTTAATAGATTAAGTAAAATTTAAAAGACATAAATAACCATAAGAAAAATAGTTGATGCATGTACTTAATTCATATAATATTTAAAAAGTTGGACTTATTTGCAATATTTTAGTCTTTTTATCAATGATGCCGAAATAACCATTTAAATTAGTATTTCATACTTCACAATATTTTAAAAATTACATTTGATTTTTAATGTATTTCATTTTTACAGATGTGAAGAAGAAAACTGTCTACTTTCAAAAATCTCAGATAAGTACTGGACAACATCAATACATTTGATTTTGAATTGAAATGTGAAAGTGCTTAAGAGCTTGAAGATCCAAGTTTGCTTTTGAAGAGCACTATTAAATATGAAATAAGCAGTGCGTGGGTATAAATTTTTCTTAATTCTAAACCTGCATTTTATTAGTTGTCATATAGTAATATTCTAAAAATAAAGCAATGGTCTCTATATTTAAACTTACATATATACCCCATTTCTTTTATGAATTTCTATCTCATTTTATTAAAAACACCAAATGTTAAAACACATTAACATTTGCAAAAGTGTCAAAAAAATGTATCAGTGGATGCTACTTACAACTAGGAACATTGATTGAAAAGAAAAGTAAAAGCCATCTGTTTGCCAGCTATCTATGTATTTACCTATCTCTTTATCTATGTGTGTTCCATAAAATCTCGGTCAGAAAAGTTTTTGTATCAAATTTACTGTAGGTTCAAAATATTTTATTTGTTTAAATGTAGATATCTTTATCTGTCATGTTTAACCCTGAAATAATTCCAAGAACAGACTAAATTAGCATGAAATTTCACTCTTGTTTTCTGCAAAATTACAGCTATCTGAAAAAAATGAATAGTATTATATTGCACCAGCAAATTATTCTTTACATTAAGTTCATATTTTGTGAATAATTAGACATACATATTGAATTTCGAATGCATAATTTCTGGCAAAATGTGTTTGCTAAGGTCAAATCTTTCAACAGCTATTATAGGAAAATATGCAAATATAATTGTTCAAAATATTGTGAACCAAGTTACTCAAGGCTATAAGTAATATTCTGAAATGCATTCATGTCACAATTTGAAATGCAGACTTGTAAAATTTGTGAAGGGCATATTTAAGATAGCAGTGTTGTATATTTTAAAAGTCATTACTATATATAGTATACCAAATTAATCTTAAAGTATTGCAATAGATACTTAGCAGACCTTAAAAGTTACCATGTTAGTCTCAGTCATAATTATTTAAAGAAATAGTGAAAAAAAATGTTGCAAATACATTGGAAACTATTTTGAGATTTCCGTATTCCGTCTGGTTTTACATCTTATAAGTAATTGGACATTTATTTTTTCCCTAGATGAGCAAAACTAGAATATAAATTGCACAAAAATGATTTTGTATATGAAAATATTTTAAATTTTTGAATAAAAGCATAAATGGGAGCAACCATATAATGGAAACAATTTGGCAGAGATAAGTTAAAGTATGAACTTCAATTTTCTCATTTGCACATAGATGGGATAATATTTACCTGAAAAGGATAATTTAAATTGATGCATAGTAGATATTATACATATCTTTAGCTATTATTACTACTATTATTTTTTCCTCACATTTTGCCTGGGCATAAATAAGATACTAGCCATTATTATCCCATAAGTTCCGTAACAAGAATATTAAGCTACTTTTTATGATAACAGTGACATAAATCACCAAATAATATACACATATATCTCCAAAGTCATGCAAAAGCAGTGCTCTATCTCACCTCAAAAGAGAGCTTAAATAAGTACTATGAACTAAATGATTTGGGATTTTTCCATACTCATTTGATGAAGAAAGTTACGATTCCATGTGGCCATTATATTCATTAGCCATTTGTATATTAAGGCAGAGATAATTGTGGGATTCCATGTACTAAATGCTACCTTATTTGGGAAGGGAACAAGGTGGAATTCAAGGGTGGTATGAATAGATTGCACTAAATAGATTTCAACAGGTCCTAGGCATCTCAGTAAGGCAATAAAAATAAATATTTGTGAGAATTTTAAAGGAAGAAATCTAATTTCCATTTTTTAACAACTATATTGAAATATAATGCCCATACTACACAATTAACCCATTTAAAGTGTATTAGTATATTCAGAGTTGTGCAGCCATAACCAGAATCTCACTTTAAAACATATTCATCATCTGGGCCGGCCCGGTGGCGCACTGGATAGTGCGCCGCTTGGGAAGCGCGGCGGCGCTCCTGTCCGAGGGTTCGGATCCCATATACAGACCGGTTCCCGCTCACTGGCTGAGCGAGGCGCGGGAGCAACACCGAGGCTTGCGATCCCGTTGCCGTCCCCGGTCCGGTACGGGGGCAACACTGAGGGTTGCGATCCGTTGCCGGACACGGAAAAAAGACAAAAAGGAAAAAAAAAAAAAAAAACATTTTCATCAACCTCAAGAAAAACCCCATATCTATTAACAGTCATCCACATTTACTCCCACCTGAGGTAGACAACCATGGATTTACTTCTTTTCTCTCTATATTTGCCATTTCTGTTCTTTGAATATAAATGAAAACATGCAGTGTATGGTCTTTTGTGGATGGCTTATTTAATATAACATTCCCAAGTTTCTCCCAATTGTAACATGTAATTTTTTACTACTGAGTAATATTTCATTGCATGGACATACCATATTTATTTAACCATGCATCACATTTATTTAATCATCATGCATATTTGGAGGGTTTTTTTTAACCACTTGTTAACTATTACAAATAACGCTGCTTTGAGCATGTGTGTACAAGTTTTTGTCGGGATGTATATACCAAGGAGAGAACTTTTTGGGACACAAGGAACCTCATATTTAACATCTGATGAACTGCCAAAGTATTATTCAAATCAGCTTCAACATTTTACATTGTCATTGTCATTGGCAATGCGTGAGGGTTCCAATTTTCCCACATCGTTTTCAATACTTACTATTATCTGTCTTTGATTTTAGTTGTCATAATTTGTGGATGGCATCTCTTGTGGTTTTGTCTTGTATTCCTCTAGTGATTAAGGATGTTGATCATCTTGCCGTGTGCATTTGGGCCATTTGTATATCTCCTTTGGAGAATTGTATATGCAAATCCTATACCCATTTTCAAACTGTTTTTTTATTATTATAATTGACTTGCAAGCTCTTTATATATTTGAAAGACAAATATATACATATCATATAAAAATATATGTGAATGTTTTCTACCAATCTCTGGATCGTCTTTTTACTCTCTTCATGGTATTCTTCACAACAAGAAATTTTTAATTTTGATAAACTCCAATTTATTAATTTTTTTCAGTCATTTGTATTTTGGATGTCATATATAAATACCATTGCATAAACCAAGATCATCAAGTTTTACTACAGTATTTGGTTTTAAGAGTTGTAAAGTTTTAGCTCTTACGTTTAGGTCTTTGACCCATTTTGAGGTAATTTTTTGTATGGTGTGATGTAGGGATTTAACTTTGTTCTTTTGAGCATGGATATCCAATCTTCCCAACACAATTGTTGAAAGACTAATTTTCCCCTTGAATTGGCTTGACACCCTTGTTGGTAATTAGTTGAATATAAATGTAAGGGTTTATGTTGCACTTGTAATCTCATTTATTGGTATATATATCTACTGTTATACCACTGCCACATTGTCTTCATTAGTGCAACTGTATAGTAAGATTTGAAATTGGAAAGTGTAAGTTTTCCAACTTTGTTTTCCTTCATAAAGATTTATTTGTCTATTCTGGATCCCTTGCATTTTCATATTAATTTTAAGATCAGCTTGATAATTCCTGTGGGAAAAAAGGTGGAGGAAGTGGAACTGAGGTGTTGATAGGGATTTCTTGGAACCTGCAGATCAACCAGGGGAGTATTGCCATCTAAATAATATTCAGTCTTCCAATCCATGAACATAGGTTCTCTTTCTGTTTATTTAGGCACACTATTATTTATTCAAAGCTATTTTGTAATTTTGGTATTAACATTTAAATTCATTTTGTTGTCTTTATTCTTAAGTATTTTATACTATTTGATACGATCATACAAGAAATTATTTTCCTAATTTTATTTTATGGATTGTCCACTGCTAGTGTATAGAACCACAATTGATTTTCATATATTGATCTGCTATCATGCAGCCTTGTGAACATGTCTATTAGTTTCAGCAGGGTTTTTGTTAGTGGATTTCTTAGGATTTCCTGCGTATGATATGACGTCATCTGCAAGTAGAGATAGTTTCACTTTAGCCTTTCCAATATGGCTGCCTTTTTTTTTTTCTTTCTGAATTTCCCTGGTTAGAACCTCCAGTACAACACTGAGTAGAAATGGTGTCAGGAGAAATCCTTGTCTTGTTCCTGACTTTAAAGGGAAAACATTCAGTCTTTCATGGGTAAGCATTATGTTATCTGTGTTTTTAACAGATCTCCTTTATTAATTTGTAGAAAATGCTTTTTCTTTTTTTTTTTTTTTTTTTTTCTTTTTGTCTTTTTTCGTGACCGGCAACGGATCGCAACCCTCAGTGTCGCGCCCGTACCGGACCGGGACCGGCAACGGGATCGCAACCCTCGGTGTTGCCCCCGCTCCTCGCTCAGCCAGTGAGCGGCCGGTCTGCATGTGGGATTCAAACCCTCGGCGGGAGAGCCGCCATGCTTCCCAAGTGGCGCACTGTAGCAGTGTGCCACCGGGCCAGCCCGTCAAATGCTTTTTCTGATGTACTGAGATTATCATGGTTTTTTTTGCTCTTTATTAATATAGCTGCCTTAAATTGAATGTCTCCCCAATGCTTAATCCCCACTGTAACTATGGAGGGTGTGAAATCCTATTATGGTGGTTGAAATGTGGGGCCTTGAAGACATGATTAATTTGATGGCTTAATAGTGGGCATTGTCATGGTTCTAAGGGCTTTAAAAGGAGAGTGCATGAGGAACTGTCTCTCTCTCTCAGCTCGCCAGTTTCTTCCATGTGAGACCCCTGTGTTGCTATAAAGCTACCACCAAGAAGACCCTTACCAGATGCCTTCCCTGTAATTTGGACTTCCCAGCCACATAGACTGTAAGCAATAAATATTCTTTCCTTATAAATTACCCAGTTCCAGGTATTTTATAATAAGCAACAGAAATAGACTAATACAATAGTGCATTACATTAATTAGTCATTAAATGTTAAAGTAAATTTACGTTCCTGGGACAAATACTATTTGGCTGTTCTGCCTATGGCATTATAATTTGTTGTTGATATTTTGTGTGTCTATATAAAAAACATTGCTCTGTAGTTTTCTTTTTTATGATGTATTTGTCTTTTTTTTTTTGGTATCAGAAATTGGGATTAATAGAATAAGTAGAAGACTTCTCCACTTTCCTCTATTTTTATGAGTTTATGAAAGATGGATATTCTTCAAATGTTCGATAGAATTCACCAGCGAATTCACCTGGACCTTATCTCTTCTTTCTGGGAAGTTTCTAAGTTATTAATCCAATATCTTCACTTTTTATCAGTCTGTTTTATTTTATGTTTCTTCTTGAGTCAGTTTTTATAGTTTGTGTCCTAGGAATTTAGGTTTCATAGCATTTCATTAAAATCTTTTTTATTTATTCATGTTTGATAGTAATGTACCTTTTTATTAATATCCATTACTCTTTATATATTAAGGCTCTCTATGTAGGCAATCCAAAAGGATATAAAATAAATTATTATAAATAATAGAAATGATTAACAAGATTTCTGTGTTCAAAATTAATGTGCAAAAATAAGTTGCATTATTATGCACATATTAAACACTTAAAAATACAATTAGAAAAAGTTTATGATAGAATAATAATATCGATAATTTATGAATAAATCTAAAAAAAAGTGGAAAAACTTTCTGGAGAGAATTATAAAACTTTATTGAAAAATATTGAATATGTCCTAAATATAGGGAAATTTTATCACCTTTACTTTTTTGGAAGATTCAGTATAGAAAACATTAGAATTTTCTCAGTTAATTTGAATACTCAGTATAACCACAATAGGTTATTTTTTTGTTGTTATTATTGTTTGATTGGTTTTGCTGTTGTGACTTAAGAATGCATTTCAAAAAATGTAGATTTATACATGCCCAAGAATATCAAAAGCACACTTAAAGAAAGATAGTAAAAAAATACATTTTATCTCCTAGCAAGTGTCCATATTTATCATAAAATTATGTTCATTAGGATACTGGAGAACAAACAGAAAATTCAATCAATGGAAGAGAGTAGAGAGCTCAGGCAGACACACATACCTATGATTTGGGATATGTAATAAAGTTATTATTACCAAAAAGAGATAATATTCATAATTAATTTTAAATCAATTTCACAGTGGTAGAATACCATGCCATCTTGGTAGAGAAAATCCTGTTTCAACAACATGCAAATATTATAAACCATAAAGGGAAAGACTGACAATTCTGCATTTAAATTGAGAGCTTCTGTTCTTCAATATATAATACAATAAAAATAATATTAGACAAGCTATAAAATAGGAGAGAATATTTTCCACACATAAAACATCTATATGTGTAGTTGGAAAGAAATCTCACAAAACAAAAAGACAATCAATTGAATATAAAAATAATGGAAAAATACTTGAATTTTAGAGAATAAAAGTACAAATGACCTAGAAATATGCGATTAGCTATTCAACCACATTAGTAATCAGGAAACTGTAAATGAATGCCTCAATAAATTTCATTTTACGTTTAAATGGTTACCAGAAATTAAAAACTCTGATATCAAGTATTAAATGTGGATTGTTGGGCATACACATTGCTTGTCAGGTGGGTTTCCGTAGTGTAGTGGTTATCGCATTCACCTGACACATTGCTGGTCAGTAGAAATAGCTATGAGAACATCGGAAGAGTATTACAGTGCTTAATGAAGTTGAATACGTGTGAATCTTATGTTGTTGCAATTTCGCTATTGGGCATATATCACAGGTTTATACTTGTATACGACAAGCAGTAAAGCAGTAATGTTTATTAAAAAAAATAAAAAAGAAATCTACCTTATGTAACATTAGAATGGATAAATAACTAGTATGTTATATATACAAAGAATATTAAGCAATGACATATATTAATAAATTTGCTATGAATATCAGCTTGTATGATACCTGAAAAATGTTAAGTAATGGAAGTTAGTCATAGAGCAGAAGATGAAAACTATGGTATTATTCCATAGAGAGAGAGCTCTCTTATAGCCAATTTAATTGTGGTATAGATTTACTTCGGAAAAATTACTTGTTTAGAGATAAGTTAGCCACAATCGTTTAGTATGCTTTCTCAAGCTACATAATTTCTCCTTCAGTCCGCAGAGTCCTCCATGGGCCATACCAATATGTGGGTATGGCTACTCTCAAATTTCCTCTTACCACTTCTTTTTTGTCTTTCTCCCATGTATACATCGTGTCAACTAGTGTTGTCAATATAACTTTGCTTTTTGTGTTACATACGTCTATGACCTAATTTAGCTTGTGATTGCAGAAACCAAACTGACTCAATTCTACATACAAATCACATCTAGGATGGTGTCTTTCAAGCAATATTAGATTTCCTAGCCATAATCCACATAAGCCGAATCTGATGACCTAACATAGGAGCATTTCACAACCGCACAAAAAATGCTTCACAAAAAAGTATTTGTT
The DNA here is from genome assembly GCF_000696425.1 of Galeopterus variegatus. Classification (NCBI taxonomy): domain Eukaryota; kingdom Metazoa; phylum Chordata; class Mammalia; order Dermoptera; family Cynocephalidae; genus Galeopterus; species Galeopterus variegatus. Next base: position 209,630 of record NW_007729392.1, on the reverse strand, counting down.
AATTCTCAAAAGATGGTGATCAAATTAAAATTCATTGTTGTTTAATAATTCTTTATTGCCTATGAAGAGTCACTTTTCTAGGTGCTAGAAATGTAATTGTGAACAGAACTAAGTTCATGTCTTCACAATGCTTACATTACTTGATAAGATGACCATCTGATTAAACAACATGCACATGAATGGAGTATATTTTTCTGAGAAATCCAACACTGCATTCAAGTCTGTGTTCCACAAGCTACTATTGTGAAGAAGTGCTACATGTGAATCCATTACAAAAATAAGAGTATGTGTAGTATGTGTATTGTGTACGTGTATCCGTTTTTATTCTCCAAAATTTTTGCATCCAATTGTTACATAGTATGGATAACATTAAATATAATTATATAAAAAGGCTAAGGAAGAAGAGAAGAGTATATAAAAAGAATTCTATTAACTTTACTTTAGCTAAGAGTGGAGCATGTATTTAGCTCTTGTTTTGCTACCATCGAACAAAACTAGGAAAATTTAACCATTTACGTGTTTCACACAGTATCAGTACAAACAGTAAAAGTATTTTTATATGAATTACATGCAAGAAAATGGTACTTTTTTGACATTATTTAAGACATATCTTAAATCATATTTATTACATATTTCACTTCAATTTTGATAGAAAGGGAATTACTTTGAAAACTAACTTAAACAGACTGCAATACTCTCTGGGCTTCACTATAGCTCTGTAATGCTCTGAGGAAATGGGAAACCGAGTCAGATCAGAGGGGAAATCTAAGTTTCCTTAAGAGAGTGAAAATTTTTCTTCAGACATCCTTTTTATTTCTTTGCTTTATTAATTCTTAGATAATAATGGAGCAAGCTGTGCAGTCACCACGTGTTCACTTACTGACAGCCCATTCTAGTCCTGCTCGTGTTGACCAATAAATGGAGCATTCACAATTGTACAAATGGCATTGTTCAATAAATCCAGAATTTGTATATGTTCATTAACACAGATATATCTTTGATTAAACATATTTCCAAAGCTCACAATTTTAGATTATGTAACTTAAAAAAAAATACGTTAGATTTCTTCTCCAGTGACTTAAAATCAACTAGAAGAGAGATGACAAATAATATATGAAACAGTCACATAAGTTTTATAATTACATACTTTGTATGTTTATACTTGTAAAATGTATTCTAAAAATAACAAAAAGTGTATTAAAATGCATTGTTGTAAGATACATTTCCCAAACATGCCCTAAGCATTATCTTAAAAATAACTAATTAATTAGCTATTTTTAATATAAATAAATTCTTTAAATAAGGGACATATTTTTACATTGAAAGTGATTTCTTATGAACCAATGGGAATATAAAATAAACTTACAGTTAAGCAAAATACAGATAAGAATTATTCAAAAATGTCTTCTAAAGAAACTTAACTGTGAGATCCACTATTAAACCACATCAACTATCATATGGCATAAAAATTTGACACTATGAAATATATTTGAAATATTATTAACTCAGGAATTACATTTAATTTATATAGACCTTATTGTGCCTGCACAAAGGGAGATATTTATAAGTTGTAAAATATACTGCATATAATATAATAACAGTTTTATTAAATATTTCTTTACAATATTTTCTTCCCTCACAGACACATGTACACACACACCTATGTATGTCTGACAGTGCAGAGAGAAAGAATGAATATATGCAGCATCTTCATCTTTATGCAGATGAAGAAGAATAAGCTCTTATCCTTGATTTAACATTCAGAGAAAATCAACCAACTTAAAGGGTAACATGAAAAAATATTGGTGTCAGCATTTTTAGTGTAATCATGTATTTCAATACAGCAGTGTACAATTTAATGAGAATCCCTTCAAAATAAATCATTGCACTAGTGTACTTTTGCAAAGAATGGCTCATCATTGAAAAGTTCCAAAGAGGAGAAAAGTCATTTCTGATAAACCCTATATATTAGACCTTTATGAAAGAATGAAATGTGAACACAGTCAGCTTGTCTGCATGCCCCTAATCCATTTCCAATTATCCACATTACAAAGTTAATATAGTCTGCTTTAAAAACAGATTAAGACCAGAAATCTATTGCCACAGAAACATAGCACACTTTGATCTGCTACTTAGTTCAAAGTTATTGCTGTAAACAATCTTCAGTGTTTCCAAGGATATTTTTTTATGTATATGGAGATACTTTTTTGCCTGAACATAATTTTGTATTCATGAAGCAAGTCAATTCCCTGTAAATAAATATCAATGGAAAACAAATACTTCAAGCATCAAGCGTGAGTGGATTTTGTTTTCATCACCTAAATTCTTTCTCAGCTTTATTTATCTTTTGAGGACTACTGCTTTCTTTATAAAGCATAATCCTTACATCACTTGGTGAAATTTGTTTTCTTTACTGTATCAAAGAAAGTTTTTGCTTTGTTTAAAAGTATGCAGACACACGAATTCTAACTCCCATTAAGTTTAACTTTGACATATTTTAGTGTTACTATGATCTATCGACAATTCCCAGAATTCCTCCCAAATTATCCAAAATGTACTTTAAACTGGCAATCAATACATTTCTTAAGTTGCCTTCCAATTTGTAACACATTTTGACAAAGCTAGTAAAAGCATGGAATAGGTCTATTAATTCTTTAAACATTTTGGTTAGTATCATTTTTTCTTTGCTTCATACAAATGTGAGAAGACAAAACAAAGTGCAATAGGTTTACAAGGATCTTTCCTAGTTATTTCTCTAACTTTTCCCAAGTTCTGATTTTTCTGACATTGAGAGAGGCTCTCACATTTAGACTCGCAATTCTAATACATGTTGCAATATTAAGGATTCAGATCCTATGCTGAAAATTTTATAATTTCTCTCTCAAAATAGACGTCAAATTTTCACAGAAATATTCTGCCATACATACTAAAATATATAAGCATATATCATAAAAAGGGAAGATGTGCTAGATACTCGACATATAAAAAATACAAAATGCAAATAGAATATTTATATGGCATAGCAGTGTGTGCAGTAAACCAGTAAGGTGCTAACTACCAACACCATGCTTTGCTGATCTGAATTTTAACTGGGAATTTTTAGTGTTCAGCTTAAATATTATCTTTTAATGCGACTTTAAAAAGTGATTTGCATAATCCTCAAGCAAAACATGTTGGATGTTCAAAAGAGACATCAGTATTCTTTTTCAGTGCTCATATTAATGCAACTTCAAAAAGGACTGTTTATGACAAGCAGGCAAGAAAATAAAAATATAGTTGTTAATCACTGTGTAATTACAAAATGTCTCATTATAATCACAGAAATGTTTTATCCTAAACTTAGACCCATATTGCCTTGCAGATGTCTTCTATGATTCATTTGTTTTGCTATTTCTTTTTAACGCCTTTAAAACATAAAACAAATATGTCTAATAATGCAAGTAAAACTTTTGGCAACAGAAATGCTTTGTACTTTGGGTTTTCGGGGGTTTTTTTTTGGTCAAACAAAAATAAATGAGGTACATGTTTTTATATATTCATAATTCTTAATTATGTATCAGGGTTAGGTGAGAATACTTTGAAGTCATAGTTCAGAATTTCCTTTATAAATATTTTAGCTTAGCTTAATATCTCTTCAATATTACTGATTTTTAAATGGTTCTTTGTTTTATTTAGTTAACTTGTAAATGAATATGACAAAAAAATTAGTGAAAAAAATTTCTTAAAGCTAGCACATATTTCAGAGATATTTTGACAGAATCAAAATTAGAAAATGTATGATCACTTTTTTATTTCAATCACTTTATTATTCATTTAAATGCTGTAATACAAAGATTGGTGAAAAATTTCTCAAAATTATTTTAATTTTGCCCTTCGCAAATATTTTTGCTTGTTTCATTTCCACAGGAGTCCAATATTAACAAAATATTTATACTAATACTCTCATTCAAAACCGAAATACAAAAGAACACAATCAAATTCAATCTGTCTATTTAAGATCTGTACGAACCTATATGTAGATAACCTAAGGTTTTATAAAACTGCTCAAGTATGAACAAAGAAACATGATGTGGTTTGGAGATGCAAATAAAGTGGATACACAGGGTATTTGGAAATGACGGGAACACAATCTTCACAAACTTTTGTGGAAAGTGCAGGTTAAATTTCTTAAGCTTTGAAGATTGATGAGACAGAATGTTACTCAAGTTCTATTCCTTGATGGTTGTGTGGACTTGAGCGAATTCCTTAATTTCTGTATATGTCAATTTTCTCTAATGTGAAATGGAAATAGTCATGCTTCCAAACTGAAGAGGACAATATGGGAATTTAATGAAATTATTAGATCAGATTACTATGCACATAAAGCACTCTTTAAACAATATGCTTATATGATTTAATTTTTAGTGCTAATATGTTAAATAACTTAAATTATTAAACTATAAATATAAATAAAACTTTTTGCATTTTCAGGAAATGTAATTAACTGCGATTTATTACTCTTCTCACTTACTTGCGATGTGGCCTTAGAAAATTAACCAAACCTGTCTGAGCCTTTCTTTCTCAGCTGTAAAATAATGCTATAATAGCTGTTTCACAGGTATGAGGATATTTGGCATGAAGTATCATTTGTGAACTGCACACTGGTGTGAAATACAAGTTGTAAACTGTATGTCAGTGAATGAATCTTAGTTATTATCAGCATTCGATTTAGTAAAGAAGAATGCTCATTTTCCAAACTTTCTATGCCCACAAGTTCATGCCTTCTCATGTGCTTACTTAAAGCATCTTAGACCACTGGATGAGAGAGTAGCTAGGAAAAAGAGAGAGGGAAAACACATCGCTATAATAATTTTGCAACAATTTTTGTTGGCTTCTGTAAATATTCAGATAAAAATTATCCTTATTCTTTTCCTTCCTCCCTCTTCCACATTCTTCAATCCATTCTTTATTTGCTTTCTTCTTTATTCTTTGTTCACTCTCTTCCTCCTCCTGTTTTTTTTTTTTTAAATTGGATTCAGATGCAGAGAGCAGAATTAATTGTACTTATCCCTTTTAAGACCTTATCATTTTGAGACCTACAACTTATTGTGCTTGTTTTATTTTGGTTTTGTTTAGTTTTTTCCATTCCTCATTCAATATGGAGTAATTTAACCTATGCTGGTGTCTCGGTCCCTTTAGGCACTATAAAAAAATATCATACACTGGGTAGCTTGTACACAACAGAAATTTATTTCTCAGGTTTGGAGGCTGGAAAGCCCAAGATGAAGGTGTGGCAGAGTTGGGTACATAGATGGCTGCCTCTTAACTTGGTGGAAGGGATGAACAAATTTTCTTGGGACCTATTTATAAGAGCACTAATCCCATTTATGAGAGCTCCATCCTCATGACTTAATCACCTCCCAAATGCCCCTCCTCCTAATACCCTCACATTGGTGATTAGGTTTCAACATATGAATTTGGGGGAGACACAAACATTCAAATCATAGTAGTTGGCAGCTTCCAAATTTTGACATGTAGATTCAAGTCAGCAAGTGTGATATTTTTTTTTTCTTTTTCTAAACTGGAAGTTAAAGTTTTTATTATAGTGTCCAGCGCTTGAGTAACCGTAATTAAATTTAACTGATGTAATTACAGTAATTAGGTGCAGAACAGGTAGGACACGTCCAGTGTATTATATGTCATATAGACAAATTAATTAACACCCAAGAACTTGAAATGTTATACATGTTGAATTTTAACATATTTTATTTTGCAATTTTTTATTTTGGTACTTACGTGTTTAATATCTTAATATTTACTTGTATATATTTGTGGGGTACAGTGTGTTGTTTCGATACACGCATATACTGCACAATGACTCACTGAGGGTAGATAGCATAGTTTTGTATCACTTCCCTCCTCCCTTCTCCCACTCCCCACCACATCCCTACCATACCCTGTCCTCTGGTAAGTCAGTTTAAAATCTACTTACCTCAATTATTTCTGGACTTAGTAAAAACATAGATCCTAAAGAAGAGTGCCATAAATCAATTTGCAAAAATACTAAGGAACTGTTTGTCTTGCTACCTGATTTATTTAACAAAATTTCCAGACACTAATCCACATGAATGAATAAATACACAAACACACAGAGTTGAGCCTCATTATTCATAGATTTCGTATTTGCAAATTTGCTTACTAGCCAAAATTCGTTTTTTGTTTGTAACCCTAAAATCCATATTCTCAGCACATTCAAGGTCATTTGCGGACCTGGGCAGAACAGCAAAACATTTGAGTCACATTTTCAGCTGAGTTGAACAAGGCAAAGGTCTGCCTTTTTGTTTCAACTCATAAACTGCATCCTTTCCATGGTATACTTGCTGCCACATTTTTGTGTATTTTTTCTGTTGTGGTTTCGCTGCTGTTTAAAATGGACCCCAAGTGTAATGCTAAAGCGCTGTCTAGTGTTCATAAGTGCAAGGAGGCTGTGATGTGCCTTACGAAGAAAATACATGCATTAGATGTTTTATTTAGGCATGAATTATACTGCTGCTGGCCATAAGTCCAATGTTAATGAATCAATAATATGCCACATCCAGAAAAAAGGAAGAAGGAATTTGTTGATCTGTATGTAAGGCCATTCTGGAAAGTGCTAAAGTAACATCTATAGTGAGTAATAAAGCTATGGAAAAGATAGAAAAGAAGCTAAATTTGTGGGTTCATGAGATAACTGATTTTTTTTTTAAGTACAGTAGACAGCATTGTGAGATGGAAAACCAAGGAAATGTATGGTCTCATTATCTAGGGTCAGGAAAATGTTAAACACTTCCCCGCTGGTGTTGGCTGGCTTACATGTTTTAAAAGGTGATATAGCTTGAAAAATGTTAAGCTTGCAGGTGAGGTAGGTTCTGCAGTTCAGGAAGCTGAGGAAGAATTTTTTAAATAACAGCTATGTGTCATACAGGAAAAAAATAATGTGGGAGGGCAGGTTTTCAATGTTGAAAAGACTGGCTTCTTTTATAGGACATTGGCAAACAAACCTATGTTATGAAAATGGCACCTAAAACCCCTGGCCTTGCTTCATTCAAACACAAAGAAATTAATTTATTTGTAATAGATATGTATCTCAGGCAAGGTATCATGGAAGAGTAATACACATAAAACAAGGTTTTGTATTGATCAGTTGATGAAAATGTCATGGCTAGTGGTTCAGTAACCTAACCTTGTCTTTCCCTAAGAACAAGGGTTCTGTATTTATTTCCTAGTTCAGTGTATTCAGTGACCTTATAGAGACATCACTATCATGAACAATGAAAATCTATCTATCTCTCTAGTTATCTATCAGAAAATATTTATCCAGTCGTGTATGTGTAGTCACACATATAGATGATAATAGTTAAAAAAAGAAATCACATTAATTCAATCTATGTCCCAGAAGATGAGAAATTGAAGACTTTAACGAATATTTTTTTTAATTTTAACATTTATTTGTACACATTTGTGGAGTACAGTGTGCTGTTTTAATACATGCATATGCTGCATAATGATTCACTTAGGGTAGGTAGCATAGTTTTGTACTCATTAGTCCACCACTTCTCCGCATCCCACACAACACCCTTCCCTCCCAGCCTCTGGTAATCAATATTCCACTTTCTACTTCTATAAGAACTGCTTTTTATTATACATATAAATAGAGATCATGTGGTATTTGTCTTTCTGTGCCTGACTTACTTCACTTAACATTATGGTTTCCAGTTCCATCCATGGTGCTGCAAATGACAAGGTATCATTTCTGTTTATAGCTGAGTAGTATTCCATTGTGTATATATTCCACACAGTTTTCTTATCCATTCATCTGTTGATGCACATTTAGGTTGATTCCATGTCTTGGTTATTGTGGATAGAGTTGCCATGAACATGGAAGTGCAGATATCTTTTTTACATATTGATTTTATTTCCTTTGGGAATAAACCCAGTAGTGGGATAGATGGATCATAATGTAGAATCTATTTTTAGTTCTCTGAGGAACCTCCATACTGTTTTCAACAATGGCTGTACCAATTTGCATTCCCACTAACAATGTAGGAGGGTTCCTTTTACTCTGCATCTGTGCATGCCTGGGATGAATCCCACTTGATCCTGGTGACTGATCTTTTTAATGTGTTGCTGGATCCTGTCTTCTACTATTTTATTGATGATGTTCACATCTGTGTTCATTAGGGATAGTGGTCTGTAGTTTTCTTTTTTGTTGTTGTTGTTGTTGTGTCCTTTTCTAGTCTGGGTATGAGGTTAATGTTGGCCTTGTAGAATTTTTGAAAACTTTAATTTTTTTGAAAACTTTCTGAAGAATTAGTATTAATTCTTTGAACGTTTGGTAGAGCTTGACAGTGAAGTCATATGGTCCCTGGGGTTTTTTTTGTTGTTGTTGGAAGACTTTTTATTACTGCTTCAAGCTTATTACTTGTTATTAACCAATAGTTTTTAAATCACTTTGTATTTAAAATGGTTTTCGGTTATTTTCTTTCAAGAAAATTGGTGGATGATCAAATCAAGTTGGTAGTTGATAGATCATTAAATATATTTTAATTACAGGTCACTATTTGTTTTTAGCACACAACTTGAAAGTCGTTCATATAATTTTCTGTCATTCTAGGAAAAGTACTGCCATTAATGAAAAGCTTTCTTTGTGCTGTTTTTCTAATTGTATAAAAATGGATATAAAATTCATCATACTCATATTACTTAACATGCTAACAGATGTATTTAGAAACAGTGATATAATAGTGTCAGTTTAAAATGAAATGTTAAAAAACCTCAGAAATTACATTATTTTCAAATACTTAAAGTTACTGTAAAAGCATTTAATATAAACAAAATGTGTAGGCTGCATATATTTTTTCCTAATTTATTTTGGTAGGCACAAGAAAAAATATTAAGTGATGCGAGGAAAAAATCCTGCTTTATTTTTCTCTCTGTATTGAGCCAATGTCCCCAATACCATTCAACAATTCTTTTGTTTTTTTCCATTGATTATTTAACAACACTATAATTTATAAAATGCACATATAAACACGTATGTGCTCATTTCTGACTGCTCTGTTTTATTATATTGTTCTATTTATCTGTTCTTTGTCGAATAACATTTTAAAACCATTGTTGCTCTGTATAATGTATTTACATCTGTTGGAAAAAACCTTATTTTTGTTTTCTTTTCAAAAAGTTCTTTGTTATTTGCAACATTATTCTTTTGTAAAATTTTTAGAATATATTTTTCAAATCACTTACTATCAAGTTCCATGTTTAATTGGGATTTAAATAAATACTTATTCATAAACATAACAAACCTCTTCATTCATTCAAAACTTATTTAATATTCTTAATGAATTTTAAAAATTGTTTTCTATATCAAGTTTATGCTGAGTTTTTTGTTGTTTTGTATGGTTGTCTCCTAGGCCCTGTAGAGAGATTGCCATTAATATAAACAAATTTTTTTATAGTACAGTTTTTTAATGGGTTGCTTTGGTATAAAGGAATAATGTTGGTCAATCTGTAGATAATTAATCCTTCAATCTTACTGCAATATTCAATCTTTTGACCAGAATCAGTGGTTTTTATTTTAAATTGAAAATCAAGTTTACACAGTACAATTGGCCAGCATCAAGTTTTCTTTACTCTAAAGAAGGAGGTAAGTTAGTAACCATAGCAAGCATAGTCAGCATTTGGGAGGTATGGTGGATCCCAGACACAGAAATCAACATTCTTACCCAGCATATAAGAAATAAGGCTGTGTGGGTTCAGGCAGTCCTAGTTAAAGGAAGCTATCAGACCTGGGGATCCTTCAGCTGCATCTCATTAATTTTAGGTTACACACCAATTAAGCATTACTCAATAAAGAATCTCAACAATGAGTTACAGATGTTCAGTTTGTTACAGAGTTAACTTTGCCAGAGTCTCATGTAAGTGAGGCCAGTATAGATTCATTGAGTTATTGTGGCATTTGACCAGGGGTGAATTCTTAAGCACCTTTGGGACTTTTCATATTCACAAGAAATAAACTGATAATGCTTCCTATCCAATTTCTAGCTCTCTTATTTGGCTTATTTTAGCTCAATGTGTTTGATGAAATCATTAAAATTCATGACACTCCTTTGTTTTTCCTTAAAAGTCTTTTCAGTGCATATTCTTTTCTTTTCATGTTATAAATTTAGTCAGAATCTCCAGTGTCAGATACCTGTAACCATAATAATGGGCTTCTTGTTTTGTTATTTACATTAATGAAAATTAATCAGTGGATTCTTTGCTGAGTGTAACATTTGGGGAATATTTTGGTATATAATTTATGTGACATGTATGACTTGTATCAATTACTGTAACTGATCATTCTATACTAATAAAATATAGTTTTCAGAGAGGTTTAATTGACAATATCTACATACACGTCAAGATACTTTCTTTTTTCTCCATTATAAATATATACACGCACACACACATATACACACATATATGTATATAAATACGGAAATAAATACAGAAATATCCTTGAGATAATCATCTATCTGTACTCACCAATTCAAGTCCCTCTCCTATTCTCTCATTAGCACTCTTAGGTTTTATCCTCATTATTTCAAAGAAATCCCCTACTTCTCCCCTCTTTCTCCAGCCACACTGATCTCTTTCTGATAGTTACAGATCCCAGCTGTTCTGTGACCTTCAGACTTTTCATCTCATGTTTCTTCTGATGCTTTCCCTAGGATACCCACTTGACTTGTTACCCCATCTCCTTAAGGATTTTGCTCAAATATACTGTTACAAACGAGCTTTTCCCTGACTACCCAATTTAAAATGGCAAACTCAGTCCTGGACTTCCACATTTTCCTTTAGTTGTTTATTTCTCCATGCATTTATCTCTGTTTTACAAATTAAAAATTATACTTTTCATTTACTTACTGTTTATATCTTTCAACTAAAATATATGCCCCATGAAAACAAAGATTTTTGCCTCTTTTTTCACCTCTGTATCTACCAATGTCTAAAAATATTTCAGCTCACGGTAGAAACTCAATAAATATTTGTTTAATGGATTTTTAAGCTGGTCAATTGAGATAATTGTGTCTGTGTGTATTTATGTGTGTGTATTTTAAAGCTATACAGCATCAATATTAGGAGGCACATTTCTAGATTATGATATGCAATTGAATGTTGCATCTTATCCTAGGATTTTTCCATCTTAATTTACATAATGTGATATATTCCTTTTTAGAATACACTGTTGATTTTAGTCAAAAAAAATAGTACTAGGCTTTTTAACCTATTATATTGTATGTACATAAAAACTTTAGTGTATATATGTTCGTAACAAATCTTTTTGTGGACACGTGTTTTTATTTATCTTAGGAAAATACCACAGTGTATAATTACCAGGTTCCAGTATAAGAGAAAGTTTAACATTTTAAGAAATTCATTGGTATTTTTCCAAAGTGATTGTACCACTTTCCATTCCTACCAGCTGTGTATGAGAGTTTAAGTTATCTCACATCCTTATTGACACTTACTATTATCAGACTTTTTAATGGAGACCATATAGTGGGTATAAAATGATATCTCATTGTGGTTTTACTTTTTAAGTCCCTGAATTTACCTTAGTTACTTGTCAGCAAACAACTGATATGTAGCCACATTCCTAGACTCTTTTTTCCCATTAACCTATTTGAGTATGCACGTGTCAATTCTTCATTGTTGTGATTACTTTGGGCTTACTGTACAATAATTTATTCAGAGAGAAAAATCCGGATATCTTTGAAACTTCTTTTCTTTCCTTCCATCTAGTAGTTTAGCAGTAATGTTGCTCAGCTGGACTGAGCCAGTCTACAGGGAAACAGCAAGGTGCTTTGGCTGGTGACATCACTCCTGGCATGTAAGACTATTTAGGTCTCTATCTTCCTTAGCACTCTTCTTGGTTTGGAGATCCTTTGATATACTTCTTTTACTTAGATACATTAGATATATATCTAGCCAATATTAGGTTAGCCTCTAAATATGTAACATGTATGGGGAGGGGCTTATCCTCCTTGTCAGCCCAAGAGAGACACTCTGCTTAAGCCTCAGGCACGGTGCATAAAGAGCACCCAAGCTCAGTCCATGCTGAGGAATAATGAGAGATGGGGTGCTTTCCTGTACTCCACTACTTCACTACTTGTTAGTTTTCTTAATTACCGCTCTGTTGTAGCTACAGTACATCATGCTTAGTTGTGGTGTCCTTGATGCTCCTGAACAACAGTTTTGAAATTGATAGTATGTGGCCAACATCTCTGTTCCTTTTCTTCCCCCAAGGCATCTCTAGATACTTAACATTTCCATATAAATGTTATTTTTAGCTTTTCGTTCTTTATAAATTTCTACTATATATATGATTGAGGTTCCATTGCATTTCTAGGTGGGTGGCATACCAATAATGGACATCTGAATATTACTGAGCTTTCCTGTCCATGAACACGGTAAAGCATCCCATCTGTTTAGGTCTGGTTTGTTACTTTTTGAACTAACTCGTAACATTTAATACAGTTCTGTTAAGTTATTCCTAAGTATTCTGTATGTTTGATGATATCCTAAATCACATTTATTTTAATATAAATTTCTATTTATTGTTTCTATTAAAAATATAAAACTCATTTTTGAAAATTCATCTACTTTTTCTTTTAGAGTCTATGGTTTTTGTATCTTACCTAAGAAATTATTTATCTAACCCAAGGTAACTAAGAATTTCTCCTATATTTTCTTTTAGAAATTTTTTTATATATTTAGCTCTTACATTTAGCTTAATAATCCATTTCAATGTAATTTTTGTCATTTTTGCATATCATGTTAGGTGTGTATATATACTATACATATATATATATTATGTTGAATATTTATTATGCTAAAATGAATTGAAATCTCTGTTAAAAATCAGTGACCATATATATGTAGGTATATTTCTTTACTCTATTATATTTCATTAATTTATACTGTATTGCCTTTCAGCTCTCTATATATTTCATTATTTTAGTAGCTTCTTCGGAGTTTATATATTACATCTTCAAAATTTCTACATGTAATTACAGTTATTATTATTCGACTTTTTACTTCACTCTTGATAATTCTAAATCCCCACTTTTTTTTCTTTCTATTCCTTCTTTACATTTTATACTTTACACCCTCTATATATTGTTCTATTGTTTTCATGTCTCTGCCTCTGCATACTGTGTAAGTCTCACCTTTCAAAGTGATTATTTTTCTCTTAAACGACCATATGCCACTCAGGAAATCAATAGGAAAAAAATGTATATTTTCCCACATATTTGCCATTTCTGATACTCTTCTGAGTTTTTAACCTGGCATCATTTTCCTTCATCCTAAAGAACTTCCTTTTAACATTTCTAGCCACAAATCATCAGCATTTATTTAAGTGTAAAAGTACTTCCTCCTCATTTTTAAGGACATTTTTGCTGGATTCTGTGTAGGAACATTTCTTTCAGCACTGTAGAAATAGCATCACATTGCTGTGGTTTTTGTTTTGTCTAGTGAGATGGTAACTGTCACTAATGTCAGTGTTACTCTGTGTGTTCTCTAGCTGTGTCAAAAATCTTTCCTTATTTTTTAGCAGTTTTATTATGATGTAATTTACTTGGCATTTATTCTGCGTAGTGTCTGCTGAAATGCAAGGGTCTGTAAGTGCATGTTTACATCAATGTAAAAAAAATCATTTTTATTCAAATACTTTTTCCACCCTGATCTTGCTGTCCTCTTTTTTCTGTGACTCCAATTATAGGTATGTTATACTCTTGCTGGTAATCTTTTATTTGGTCTTATTGAGAATACTCTGGGATTACATTATTTTTATTGATGCACCTTCAAGTTCACTGAGTATCTCCTCTCCTATCTGCTGTTAAGAACCGGCAGTTAGCTTTTCATTCTAATTATTATTCTTTTCAGTTTTAAAATCTGTGTTGGGTTATTTTTTAATTGTTTCTATTAATTCATTGAAGTTCCCAAGCTGTTCATCCACTATGCCCATATTTTCCTTTAATCTTTCCAAATATTTATAAAACCTGTTTGATAGCCCTCGACTTTCAACTCAACATCTGAGTCATTTTGCTACCTGCTTCTATATTCTTCTTTTTGTCTGGACCACATAAGATTTATGCCTGGTATAGAATTGTAGATTAATGTATTTGTTTTTCTTTCAACAACTAAAGATATTTCTCCACTTTTTTTGGTCTTGCATAGTTTCTGAAAAGAAATCTCTTTAAATTCTTATCTTGTTTTTTTCTGTAGGCAGTGTTTATTTTTAATTAGATGCCTTCAAGATTTTCTCTTTACATTTGTTTTTAAGCAAATTGACAGGTTTTTTAAAATTTTCTTTTATTTTGTATTTACCTTGTTGAAATTATCTAAACTTCTTTGACTTGTGGTTTGTATTCTTTTATTTATTTTTGAAAATTTGGGCTATTATCTCTTTAAATAATTTTCTACCTTCTTTCTCTTCTCCCTCTATAAATACAGTGCTTGCATGTTAACTTTTAAATTCTATCCCATAGCTCTTTTGTGCTCTATTTTGTTTTCTTTTTTTACTTTTCTCTTTTCATTTTATTTTGAGTATTTTCTATTATCCCATTTTCAAGCTCAATCGAGTCTTTCCTTGGTTGTGTCTAATTAAATGGGGAGACTGTTAGAGGAAATTTCCATCTCTGATGTATTAAATAAATACAAAATCCAGACATCAAGATTAGAATAACAGGTAAAATTGAGGTGCCTATTATTTAATTGTCAGGCCCTTATTGTGGAGGGTTAGGTTAATATGGTTGGTGTGAGATAGGCTTCTGTTTTGTAGGCTGATGTTTTGTTGTCACTATGATTTCCTCAGTTGCCGTATATTTCACATCCATTCCACTGTGACCTATCTCTGTGTGTGTTTTTGGTGAGCTCTGGGTTTATGGAGAACTTTTCTTAGTGTTTCTGCTGCATCTTTCCCTCATGTCTCACTTTGTTTCTGTATTCCTTAATTACAGAGAGTGGTTTCTCTCTCTTTGCTGTTGTCTCTTTCCCAGTGGTAGATGCTGTTGCTATGCTTTTGGTACTCTACAAGCTGTTGCTATGCTTATGTTTGAGATGGGAGTTCTTGGCTCTTTGGTCCAGCCTCAGTCTTTAGATGACCTGTGTCCCTGAGCCCCATGGGCTAGGCCTCTCAATGTTCCTGACTCTTCTACTCCCGTGGTGGCCAAACTCTGCCTTGTAAATATTGTGGGTCTTTGGCAGGAGAAAGTTATTCCCCCTTTGCTTGGAGGTAGGACAATATTGATTTGTATTGTTTTTTCTGCCTCTGCCCAAAGGGCTCAGGATTTTTTATCTGCACTTCCCCAGAAGCAGTGGATCTTTGTTGTGACCTAGGGAGCATAAAGGTTTTCTACAACTCTTCCCCAAACATTTCAGAAGGTTTTCCCCAACTCTTCCCTAGATAGATTGCCTCTATCAATATCCTTGTAGGCCTGCGTATGAAATCATCTGCAGCTGTTCCACCAGGAGGGTCAGAAAAACAGTCTATATTTCTGTTTGTGCCATGCCCAAAGGGTGACAGTTCAGATGTGTCTTGTATCTTCAGAAGAGCTTATCACTCATTGGAATTCACTTCCCTTAACTAATTTGTAACTTCGGCTCTTTGACAAGATCAAAAAATTTATGTTTTTGTATATTATATGGCTGTTTCTCATTTTTAGTTTGAGAGTGAAGTTTTCTTGCAGTTTTCTATATTTAGAGTAGAAAAAGCACAACTTTCTTGTGTACTTAATGGAATTTTATTTTAAATAAAACAGGGTATTGCTTTATACAGTCGATATTTCTTAGTTTTTTTGTTTGTTTTTTTTCACTTATCTATACCTTTTTGGTTCATCTTCTTATATCTTACCTCTGCCTGATTAATGTCACTAATAATCTCATGGGTTTTCTGCTAATAAATTACCTCTCTCCAGCTTTACTGACAATGTCTGAAAATTAATACAAAGAGAAAATCTCAAAGGATATTCAAAAATTTTTAGATTCAAGAATTGTTCTGCTGTGCTTAAGGATTGATTTTCTTCAGAACAGTTCTCGAAGCCAGAGATTTTTTAATTTTCTCCATTTTGTAACATTTTTAGCCATTGTTGCATCTTCCCTTGTTCTGTTCTCCTGTATGTGACTCATGAACACGCACATTAGACTGTAGCTTCTAATTACAGTTTCTGTTAATAGGTTCCTACAGAATTCTTAAGCTGTGTTTTGTGTTTTCCATTCATTTTGCTCTATTTGTTCATCAAGTTGGATATTTTCTCCCAATGTATCTTCCACTTCACTAATGCTCTTTTTCCATACCAAAGATGCTGTTAAACTAACTCGTGTGCTTAAGTTAATTTATGCATTTGTCAATTCTAGAATTTCCATTTGATTCTTTTTCATAGATCCCAGTTTTCTGCCAAAATAACCGTCCTTAACTTTTATCTCTGTGAATATTTTAAGCATTTTTATTGTATGTTTTCTCTAATAAAATAATTGTTAGCAGCCCCCTGTGGATGTGTTTCTGTTGTTTGATTTTTCCCTGGCTTTCCATCTCATTGCCTTATTTCTTCAAGTACTTGGCAATTCTGATTCAGTGCTAAACCTTTATACAAAAAAAAAATCATAGAAATAGCATTAGGCTACATAGAGTGCTAACTTTAAAGAGTATTTACCTTTGCCTCTGAAATAATAGTAGGAACATTAGTGTCCCTGGATTAATTTAACACAGTGAATACATTTGAGATGATATTACTCTCCAGGCTTTAGAGCATGTGATGCCAGTTTCTCATTTGTCTTAAAATCGCACTCCTGGGGTTCAGCTTTTCAGGCAGCCAAATCAAACAACTGGAGGTTTAACAAGCCTCCCTTATTTTGGTAGATCTTAGACTCAAAATTTTGTCTATCTCCAAGAGGGTAGGAAAATTCATGCATGGCTTCTCAGCTGCTTCTTTCACAATGGAAAGTTCTAGGTGAAAATTCATGCTAACCGAAGGGTCATAAACATGTCTTTTTTGAGTATAATTATACATATTTTTCAATATGTAAGAAAAAGATAAGCCAATAACTAAGATAAGAAGTCCAATTATTTTCATTCTTATTTATATTTCCACTGATAGTTATCAGCTCATATATTATCAGTCTTTGTCTAGTGTTATTTAAATTCTACAAATGAATTATGAGTAGTGAGAGAAGGTAATACTTTTTAATATAAATTAATAAGAATTTATTTGAGAAAATTTTATCATCATTGTTATTATCATTATTTTAATTTTAGAAAGTTGGTTGTGTTCCTCATGAATTGTTTTGTTATAATGTGCTGAGCATTATATTCTTCACCACACAATGCTATATTAATACACTATTATTTTTGTAGTTGTAAAAAATGTGCCCTAAGAGAATTTTGAAGATTTGCATTCATATCTCTGTTTTTCATTCCGAACCATTTCCACCAGGGGTGGTGCCCTCTTTTTGTAACTTTAAAGGAATAGCATTTTTATGACATCATTTTCCCAGAAGATCTCCTAACCCTAAGGCACTGGGATAATTTATACCTGAATTAAAATCTCACCCTGCATTGAAAATGTGTTTGATCTGCAATTCACATACTGACTTTGGGTAATACACTATCTCTGTAAAACTGTGTCTGGTACTTGCCTCATGCAGGTTGTTTTTGCTTTGTTTTTTGTTTTTGTTTTCCCTGCTTATAAGTTCTTCATTTTATGTATAACAGTTTGGGACACAACAAATGAGTTAAGTTAGAATCATAAAATTTCAGGACAAGCAAATAGATCAAGTCCTCAAATATTCTCTACGACCCTCCAAATCAAGTTAGTGTCCGAATATGCCTCTGTGTAAAGTCAATTTTGGTACTGATGGACTTGTGTTGTCACTAGCATCATAGTCTGAAACTTCCTATGAAGAGATGAAATTGTTGAGGAAGTTATTACTTGTTTCATAAGTGATTTGAAGCAACCTTAACGATGTATTTGGCTATATCAATAAAGTAATTTAGAATTGTCATTGTGAATGGTAAGCATTTTAATATTTTATGTAAGATACATATAAATTATGTGGTTATGCTTTAACATACTTAAGAAGAGACTCTGGTGAAGTAAAATCAAGCAACTTTAATGTAAAGGACTAGGAAATAAATTGTCTTAAATGGTATGTTTTCATCTCATATGTATTTAAAGAATTAAGAAGAATAAAGCAGCAAATATATTGAAAAATTCCAACTATTTAGGATTACATAAAATTCTGAAAAATGTTATCAGATTTGTTAAAGGTGGTAAGACATTATATACATAAAGAATATTTAATGTCGTATAGGGATATATAACTTTTTCATGGAATCAAAACACAAATTTCAGTTTGATTACACCCACTGATGATTACACCCACTTTCTGAATGCATATACACAAACACATGTCCATCTTTAATTTTATGTAATTCATGGGGTTAAAAACTTGCACTTCATATTGTTTTGATATCTTTAAAAATGTTGCTCATAATTGTTTATATTTGTGTTAATACTACAAAAGCTTTATGAGTATGTCTCCTGGAAAACTCAACTTCTGGCATAACACTATTAAAAAGAAAATTTGAATACTTTTTGCTGACATGGTAATATAAGAACTATATTCTTCCAGGGCATTCTGCACTGTCATTATATATGAGAATACTGGCTTTCTTAAAATATAAGAAGTATATGATTTATTTGAATTTAATTTAATCTGCACTTTTCATGAAAATATTTCATGAAATTCAGCATTCAATTGGCGCCTAATTCTTTAATAAATATAACCCAACAGGCTACAGATATGCCACCCATTTATATGTACTTTTAATACATAAGATGTTTATATTATTGTTAAGTATATTTGGTGCTTTATGATAAAACTAACTTATTAATATTCAAATTTAAAACCAATTAATGCTTACAGATATAAAAAGCTATAAAACTTTATAGGTAAGAAGTCATCGGTGTATAGATATAGGATCTTCAACAAGTATAAGAAGATGAAATTGATTTTTTAAGTTCACTCAAACATTCTTATAGTTGACGTTAAATACTTCAACCACTGACTTTCCTTTCTCTAGCATGTTATGTATTTTTAACTAATTTTTAAGTTCTTATTCCTTTATTGACATGAGAAATAAAAACTGGATCATGTAAAAATCTGAGGCATAGAAATTTTCAACTAATTCCAACCTTAAAAATTAATTGCAAAATACTACAATATTCTTACTGTTCTTTAAATGGAATATTTACTTTGGTGCTATTTGACTACATTTGCCCTCTATTATCACTAAAGCTAAATTAGAAAATCACTTGCTTAATACTCTGAAAGGATTAATATAAGCTGGGTAAATTAATGATGGGTGCAGAGGCAGTTAAAAAAAATACGAAAAAGTCTTCAAAATGAATAAAGAAAGTTTGGCCAGGGAATGGCATGTCAAACTTAATAAAATGGAAATGGTCTGTCCTGCATGCTTAACATAAGGGGCATGTTATCTAAAATGTAAAACTAATGTTAGAATCAATGAAAAGATGATCTGCTTTTTACTCTCAGTATTTATTATTAATTTCAAACATCAGTGATAAAACATTCCTCCCTGAAAAAATATATTGTGGGTCTATATTCTAAATAATTTTGGCAGATACTGGTAGATTTTAATTATATATATATAAATGTATATATTTAATTTTAATATAAATAAAAATTATGATATATTTTAATTTTTAATTAAAATTCATTGTTTAATAAAAATTGATTGTAACTTACAAAGAATGTTGTTATATATCGAGCCTCCCACACATGTACATGTGCCTTGTGCATTTGGGCCATTTGTATATCTCCTTTGGAGAATTGTATATGCAAATCCTATACCCATTTTCAAACTGTTTTTTTATTATTATAATTGACTTGCAAGCTCTTTATATATTTGAAAGACAAATATATACATATCATATAAAAATATATGTGAATGTTTTCTACCAATCTCTGGATCTTCTTTTTACTCTCTTCATGGTATTCTTCACAGCAAGAAATTTTTAATTTTGATAAACTCCAATTTATTAATTTTTTTCAGTCATTTGTATTTTGGGTGTCATATATAAAGAATGTTGTTATATATCGAGCCTCCCACACATGTACATGTGTTCATATTGAATCTTAGTTTTTAATAGCTCAGGACCATTTATGTTCATTTTGGGCAAAATTTGTGTCTCTAACCTCTTTACTATGTATTCCTGACTATAAAATGTAGATTAAAAGTACACAATCAGAGGACAATTATTGTATAGAATAAACAAAACCAAAACTTGATTTCCTTTAATTCTGTCATTTCTGTGAATGTCAGGAGAAAAAATGAATCTGGTTTAGCAAAACAATATTAATTTTTTTAAAAATCTTAATTTTATTTTTTGTTAGAATGAGCAATTAAATATGGAAATTAAAATAAAACCAATAATATTAAAGTAACATAAAAAACATTAAGTAATTATACAAAAATAAAATTAAAATATGTGCCAAATTAGTATGCTAAAAGCTTTAACTTTGACGAGAGAAAATAAAAAATATCTAAATAATGAAAAGCTGTGCCTTATTTCCAGATTGAAAGAGTTAATATTTGTAGAATGTCTGTTCTTCCAAAGTTAATCTAGCAATTTATTATAAGTCCAATAAAAATTCCAGAACTTTTGTGTATCTTGTTACATTAGTCCATTTCTGTTGTTTATAACTGAGTACCTGAAACTAGGTAATATATAAAGAAATAGAATATATTTCTTGCACTTTTAGAGGCCGGGAAGTCCAAAGTCATGGCTAAAACATCTGGTGAAGACCTTATTCTTATTGGTGGTGACTATACAGTAGTTCAGCATGTCACATGGCAAGAATGGCAGAAGCAAGAGAGAGCTAAACTCTTCACTTGGTCTCCTTTTAAAGCCATGAGAACTACTCCAATTATTCCATGAATGGATCAATCCATTCACAAGGAGACAGTCCTCACAATCTAATCACCTTTCCAAGGCACCTCCTTTCAATTACTACAACAGGATTTCCCACCCTCTTCACACTGTTACAGTGGGGCTTAAGTTTCTATTACACGAAAATTTGGAGGACACAGTTCAACCCATATCATTCTGCCCCTGGCCCCCCAAAGTTCATGTCCTTCTCACAGATAAATACATTGATTCCACCCCCAAAGTATTAATGTGTCTCAGCTCAATATCCAAAATCTCAAGGTCCCATCTGTGAAATCAAAACAAGTTATCAACATCCAAGATACAATGGTGAGACAAACATAGAGTACATATTCCCATTCAAAAAGGGAGAAATAGGCCAAAAAAAAGGGGGCGGGGGTTAACAGGTCCTAAACAAATCCAAAACCCAGCAGGGCAGGCACTAAAGCTGGTGAATCATATATTTGGACTCCATATTCAGCACTCTCTGCACACTGGTGTGGGCTTTCCTGGTCTCAGGCCATGCCTCAGCTCTCTCAGCCTGGCATTGCATGGTGGTAGCTCTACAAGTCTGGGGTCTCCATGGAGGTCGCACTCTCACAGCTCCACTACTCATGGTCCTGGTGGGGTTTCTCTGCTGCAACTCCCACCCAACATTTCTGCTCAGCATCTCTTTAGTGAAGGCTTTATGTGGTGACCCCGCCCCTCTTCCTGAGGGCCCCCAGACTTTTCCATACATCCTTTGAAGACTGGGTGGCACAGCTCTTACATTCTGGGAGCCTGCAGACTTAACGATATGTGGACACCACAAAAGCTTCTGGCTTGTATCTTTGACAATACCTGTGGTAAGCACATTCTTTCCATGTTTACAAGGAGCATAGATACATCTATACATATAGCATAACTTTAAAATCATAATTTATGAGATTTCCATTGCAATGGTTAGCCTTGACTTATGGTTTATTTAGAAATACATTATTTAATATCTAAAGAGTGAGGTTTTTCTAGTTTTCTTTGCTGAATTTTCTAACAATTGTACTATGATTCACTGAATATTTTCTATATGATTTCAAAACTTTGAAATTCAGGCTCAGCATTTTTCAATCTCATGTGACAAACTTATACTTTGTATTGCCTCACATGCTAAAAAGCATTATGTATGTGTAAAAGGACAGATTATAATGCAAAGGACACAAATCATTACAAAAATTTAACTGTTTAATATCTAAGAAACAAACAATACAGCAACTACCTTTTAAAACTGTAATTACATAAGACACAAGGAGAAATAGATTTAGTGGCACCCATAATAGAAAACTTTAACACATCATTCTTTGTAAAATTCAAGTTAATGAGACAACAGGTAAAAAAATTATGCTATCTACCCTAAGTGAATCATTGTGCAGTATATGCATGTATTGAAACAACACACTGTACCCCACGAAGACATAAAAGTAAATGTTAAAATAATCTGTACTGTAGACACCAATCAAGCACTATAAAACTGAAAAAAATGTCAGGAAGATCTTTATGAATGAATATTAGTTTACAGATTCAAAAAAATAAAATTAAATAAACAAGATTGGGAAAAATAAAACTAAAGTTGAATACAGAAATCTACAAATGAACCTACCCTCATTTCCAATGACTGTCATGACCACTTAGAAAGGGGGAAAACAAGTAAACAAAAACCTAATCTTAGCACTATTTTGTAAATGTATTTTGACAATATATTCTTAGAATAAAAACAAACATAAAAACAACAAAAAAACCTTCAAACTAATCTTAGACTCTAGATAGTGGATGCAATATTACTAGATGTAATATGTACATTAATACACACATACACATAGTGGTGTAATGGTAACAATTATAAAAACATATTGTTTATTATTAGATGGTTAAAAAATGAATAAATATATTAAAGATTAAAGTTGTTGACAGATAGGGTTTAACTGTGTCAGAAGGAGAAAGAAATATGAAATAAAGAAAGCAAGGAGGAATCCTGTAATGTTGGATTGGAATTAGAGGTATCACTATGAAATTATTGGCTATGTTTTAAAATATAATATACTAATTATACGTAAGAGCTAAATTTAATATACAATTTTAAATATAGCTAAATGTATTCAATTTAATATATAATTGTCATATATGTGTTTGTGTGTATATCTGAATTACAGAATGGCCATTTTTCCATTAAAATGAACTAGAAGCAAAGACACTCTGCTAGCTAAGAGAAAAACAAGTAGCATAAAAATAGTGGTTGCTAAATACCATTCCCAGTGAAAAAATCAGGGCTCTGTGGTGAAACGCCTGATCCCAGAGCTAGAACAGATGACGTGCAAGATGAGCTTGGAACACGCTAGTAAGTAAGCAAGTGCTTACAAAAAAAAAAGTTAGGTCATGTCAAATGTAGTAATAGAGTCATTTTAAATTGCCTTCCCTATCCCAATACAGTAAAAAACAAATATCAAAATAAAATGATAGAACTAAAGCAATAGTTTGTTGTATAACATAAAAGTCCATGTGCTCATGCAGATAATACACAATCAAACAAATACCAGAGGAAAAAAATTCTTCTTTAAAGTAGAACGCCACCCAATAAATATAGAAGGAACAGTAAAGTTAGAAACTGCAAATTTCAAAGAAAAACTTGGCTTAGAAAAGAATCTTCTAAGACTGCGAAAGCTATTATGATTTACATAATCTCAAATTATTTAGCCCTGATTATTGCACAAAATTAGTAACTCTACTAATACTTTGTGGACAATTCTCAACCATATTATTAATATTATCACCACCAACAGGACAAACTGACAGAATGTTCCTTATTATGTGATGCACTGAGGACATGGCATCCCTGCTGTGATATCCTATTAGCCAAATTATATAGCTTTGCCTTCCAAAAAATTTATCAGCATGACCTCCCAGGATTAATAAAATTTGAACTGAAATAATTCTGAGAGGGTGAAAAATAGGACAGGTATATACCGTTGCTTTTGCTTTGCTATCTTACTGCATACATTTTAACACGTAAAATAGTCAGGTAAAACTCAAGGAAAGTTTATAACTTTTATTAGGACAAATATTTTGCTTTTCTCCCATTTGTAATAGCTAGCATTGCAAGATATTAAATGTTTAAAAATAACTTGGATTAAATTGATTTGTTATTTTTTAATGGTTTATAATTCACATTATTTACTTTGCCATTATTTTTATGACCTTCATTAACTGAGTGATTCTTTTATTTCAGTCTTTCTGATAAAATGCTTAAAGTAGTTAGGGCTATAAATGTTCCTTTACTTTCAGTATTGGCCATATCAGATACATTACGCATACTGTAATAACTTTACTTTCCCTTTTAAAAGGCAGTAATTGCAACTTGATTAGCTGTTAAAGAAGCAAACTAGAAGAGTGTTTTGTATAGCATTTAACTTCAAATTGTTTTATTTAGATGACCTTTTCTTATTGATTTCAAATTATACTGTTTTGTGACATTTTGTGTAAGATTGTATTAGTCTGTTTCTGTTGCATATAACAAAATACCTGAAACTGGGTGATTTATAAAGAAAATGAAATTTATTGTTTACAGTTTCTGAGGCTGGGAAGTCCAAAGTCCATCTGGTGGTGGAGACAGCAACCCAGGGGTCTCACATTACAAGATGGTGGAAGCAGAGAGAACAGAGAGAGAGAGAGAGAGAGAGAGAGAGAGACTCTTCTTTTAAAGCCTTCAGAACCACGCCCCTGTCCACCATTTTTAATCCAGTCTCTACTGCACGGTCCTACAATCCAATCACCTCTTCAAGGCCCCACCTCTCAATTACCATAATACGATTTCCCACCCTCTTAACAGTCACAGTGGGGGCTAAGTTTCTAACACATAAAACTTGGGGGACACAATTCAAGCTTCAGTGAGTTTTGAGGGGACATAATTCAATCCACTACAATGGTCAAATAGATCACCTTTGCTTTTTTTAACATTCTATGGCCAGAGGACAAACCAGATGTATCGTCATTGAATTCTATGAAAGTTTTGTGGAGATTATACACACACACGTGTATGTGTGTATATATACACACACACACACACATGCATGTGTATGTCTGTGTGTATGTATATATGTTTGTGTACACATATATATATACAGGAATATATATTTTATAACTTTATAAAATATATTATTTAGATGTTCTATATCCTTGTCTACTATTTGCATTCTTAATTAAATAATGAATGAGAATGCTATCCTAGTCTCCTAATACCGTTCCATTTTGTTTACTTTTTCCTATTCTTTAAAACTGATAGCCTTCATATATTTGATGTAAATGTACTGATACATTAACTGTCATAGCAATTACAGATTTTTTATCTCTATGTATGTATTAAAATCTTCTTTATCAGTAGTAGAAATGTTGTTCTGCCACATGCTAATACTTTGTTTCTCCTTTCCTTGGTGGGACAGACCTGACCTACCATCAGAGATTACAAAGGCAATTCATCTTCCTTGGACAACAAAGGTGATTTTCTGCTGTTTCTTGCTGGAAAAGAGAGGGGAAAAAAAGTGAAACGAAACATTAATCTCCAACTAGAAAAGCTGTCTAGAAATGTCAACTTACTATACACATTTTTATTTCCCATCTAGGAGCAAATCCTTATATAACAAATATAAAGAATGAGAGAAATCAAGACATTTCAGCACACTGTTGATGGACTTCTCTAACCTGTGAGCCTTTTTGATAAAGCAGTGATGTACAGGAGCATTCACAAAATAGTCTTAGTTTTATACTAATATCCATATGCTATGTTTTTTAATTACAATAATGTAGATCAAAAAGAATGAACATTCCTACTATTCTGAGCAACATTGAAGTACAATTCATGCATCAATTAAAGACAAAGATACGTTCTGAGAAATGCCCTGTCGGGCAATTTTGGCGTTGCACAAACATCATAACCTAAATGGCATTGCCTACTACACACCTAGGCTATATCATGTAGCCTACTGCTCCTAGGTTACAAACCTGTGCAGCATGTTACTGTACTGTAGGCCATTGTAGAACCATGATAAGTGTTTGTGTATCTAAGCATATGTAAGCATAGAAAAGGTACAGAAAAAATGCAGTGTAAAAAGAAGATGGTACACCTGTACTGGACACTTACCATGAATGGAGCTTGCAGGACTGGAAGTTGCTCTGGGTGAGTTGAGTGAGCAGTGAGCAGATGTGAAGGCCCAGGACATTACCGTGCAGTGCTGTAGACTTTATTCACACTGCACACTTAAGATACTCCAAATTTGGGCCGGCCCGGTGGCGCACTGCTACAGTGCGCCACTTGGGAGCGCAGTGGCGCTCCCGCCGAGGGTTCGGATCCCACATACAGACCGGTTCCCGCTCACTGGCTGAGCGAGGTGCGGGCGCAACACCGAGGGTTGTGATCCCGTTGTCGGTCCTGGTCCGGTACGGGCGCAACACTGAGGGTTGCGATCTGTTGCCGGTCACGAAAAAAAAGACAAAAAGGAAAAAAAAAAAAAAAAAGATACTCCAAATTTATTTTTTTAAGATAATTGTACTATGATGTCACAATGGCTCTGCTGTCACTAGACAATAGGAATTTTTCAGCTTCATTATAATCTTATGGGACCACCATGATATGTGTGGTCTGTCGTTGACCAAAATGCCATTATGTGACAGGTGACTGTACTGAGCTATCAAAGAAACCATGAAAATTTAAATTTCAAATAGTGACATATGGTAGCCAATTCATTTAGATATTTGAAATTATATCAAAATGCAATTAAAGAATTATATGTTTAAAACACTTCAAACCATTTTTTGTCTTAAAATCAGTGTTTCAAGTGGAATAACCTCATTTAACAGCCTAGAATCCTCCAAGTTCCAGACGAAAAAATTTTATATGACTGAGTTCACAAAGAGGATATATGTGAACCCTTAAACCTGTAAATTGTGTTTGTGGAGAAAACATGTAGTCATACATTGCTTTCATTTCATGCTAAACTGAAAATTATAATCTCTGATAGAATGATGTTTCAAAGAATAATTTTTCATACAAAGAAATCTGTAATTAATTGAAACAGTTCTTACAGGAGTTTCTCTTGTTTGGAAGCTATTTTCTCACTGAAATAATTATTTTTCCATTTTCTTGTCACTTTTATAGGGGGAAAAATAAAGTCTGTTTCATAATGTTTCAAAATGTCAAACTAAAGGTACATGATAATTCCAAAGGTTTCTGTTAATCAATAAAGCACATTTTGGTTTTTATTTCTTTTTAGTGAAACCACATGGATTTTACATTGACTGGATAATTATTCATACTTATTTCCTTTCTTTTCACAAATAAAGTTGCTAAGTACTTTTACATAACAAAAATAAATCTGTGATTTAAACATATCATTCTGGCTACACTATAGAGAACAGATTTTTAATAAGACTGATCATAAGCAAAAGAGCCAACGCATGTACTGAGATAGAATTCTTTTTATTTATTCTAAAATGTAACTTTCCCAAATTAAAGGTAGGCTGTTTATATATTCTGTCATTTGTTAACTAAATAATTTTAATATGTACTAGAGTAGCCTTTTTATTTTCTAAATAAAAATTTTAGTAAAATGTGAACTCAGAGAACACATTTCTTTTATATTTGTAAGCTCATTTGTCTCTGGAAGACTTCATTACAACGTTTTTAAGGTAAGTGTATCAAAATTACTTGATTACTTCAACATTGAGAAACGGCAATAGAAATTACTAGCTACATTTATAGTTCTCACAATGCCATTAAAGAATCTAATAAATCTTTACATATATTATTATTTATATGCTTGCTATGTACAAAGTCCTGGGCACAATTCTTTATATACATTATTTAAGCAGTTCTCAAACTTTTCAGCCACAGAACCTGTACTCTTAAAATTTATGAAAAGTCCCAGAGTTCTTGTTCACATGGGATATATCTGTCAATATTTATCATATGAGATATAAAAGTGAGATGTATTTAAAATATCTAGTTATTCATTCTTTAAAAATAACAATAATGAACACATTACATGTTAATATAAATAATATTTTTGTTTAAGAATATATTTTTTTAGAACTTAAAGTAATACTTAGAATAGAGTCATCCGTTTGCATTTTTTAAACCTCTTTTATTCGTGACAATAGAAGATATTCTGTTCTATTCTCATAAGTGCTTCTGCATTTAATCTGTTGCAAAATGTATTTTGGCTGAAGTATGAAAAGGAAATATTTTCTAAAAAATAAGTCCTTAGAACAATGAGCAGTATTTAACTATTTTTTTAGATAAATAAGGATATTTTTCTTTCATTCTAGACCAAAAAAAATCAAGAAGTAGCAGTTATGTAAGGTGAGTTAATGTGGAATCTGAAGTCTTATCAATGAACTTTCTACACTCTAAATATCAAAATTCATTGATTGGCCCAGCCTTTTAAACAGATCTTGATTCACATATGATTTTGTACAATCATTCTTTTGCCATTTTAAAATATATCTGTTGCCATGGCATGCAGGTCTTCCCAATGTTGACACATTTCATTATACAATATTCAAAAGTTCACAACTGTTAAAACAACTTCATTAGAATAAATTTTAAGTATTGAAAAGCTGTCAAGCTTACAGCAATAGATACAAATTTTCTAGAATTGATTTCCTCTTCAAGTTCACTTTTTATAATTGGTAATAAATGTTCTCAATTGTTTTCTGTGAAATGACAAACTTGCTTTGTTAGTTTTTGAGAAAATATTTACCTATATCTACATCTAGACAACCATAGTTTGTCAGTTTTTTGTCCATCAAAAGAGCAGCTAGGTTAGCTTGCAACGCTATCACATAAATGTTTTTTCTAGATGAGTGATTGGTTAACAATAGGCCCAAAACGCCTATGTGTTTTTATAAATACAATTTTACTGGAACATGATCATGCTTTTCTGCTTTCATACTTAAGTGCCAATGGTGAGAAGTTGTAACAAAGACCACATTTTTAACAAAACCTAAATATTTAATATTTAGCTTTAAAAAAAGTGACCAACTTCTGCTCTTGGTAACTACTACCTTGGTATGCAGCACAAATGCTATATGATTGTTTAACAATTGTCACACAGAATATTTAAAATGAATTCGAGTCAAGATATTAAAATATTTATAAATTTTGCTGCTTTATTAAAATATTAAGTAAAATTGGTATTTATTTAATTTATTATTATTATCATGATCAGTAATTTAATTTTACTCTGTACATGTGTCTATGTGAGAAGCAATTAAAAAACAATGGCTGTAAAGACAGTTTGGTAGCACTGGCTTGGATGGTGCTTAAAGTATGTGTAGCAAATGTCAATTCAGTGAAAAAGTCAAATAATGTCATACTATTATAAAATAGTAGTATTATTGTTCCACCTTATAGATGGTACAGTGATGTACAGGAACATTAAGTAAATGTCCTAAGATCGAAATACTGGAAGGTAGTGTAGTTATAATTAGTTACCAATCCATCAGACCATTCAGACCTGATGAAATAATTAAATAAGACTGTCTCAACATCGTTCACAGAGCATACCATTTTAACTTTCATCCAGTTATTTCTACTTATTTTTTCCCTTCTCCAAATCACTTCCCTAAATTATTCATAATTAAGCATTATGTCTGATCCTATATGCTGAAAAGCCATATGAAATTATCATCTTTGTAAGCTTTTGCTAAGAGTAAAAAACAGCCAGCACCAAACAAATAAAAACTTTAGAACACATCTATCCTTCTTTGTTGGGTGAACTTGAAAAAATTTCCTCTCTGAATCTGTCTTTTTCTTTATCTTAAATAATGATATTTAAGAGTTGTAAAGATTAGACAAGACACTATATGTAGGTTATCTAGCACAGTAGTTAACGTGATAGTAGCAAATGTTCTTTTGATATTCTAAAGACATATGCAAGTTTTTGGTTTCCATGCTTAATATTCACCCTCCTCTTCAGTGAACTCCAATAAATGTCATATTGAATTTTTTTAAAAAATGATATTTGCTTAAAAGGTCATTGTTAATATATGATATTTTGGACTAAATTTATTTTATTAATTAGATTGTTTTTCCTAGAATCTTTTTCTTTTTAATAGACAAGCCAAAATTTCCAAAATTTTCTTTGGAACTATGCGGCAGATGTCATTCTACCATGATATTTAAGCGTATTGTATTTACCAGTTAAATACGTAACACTGGGATTGTAATCATTGTAAAGACTGCCCATCAGCTTCACAATATAGCAAGATTTAAAAGGAGCATCAGATAAAGCAAGATTCATACACATATATTCATGGTTTATTTGAAGTCCCTGTGTGTGTATTTTTGTATATAGATATTGATAAAGCTTACTTTTAAAAATCAGAATGATGCTGAAGTAATTCCTTCATACATTACAAAGTTCAAAGGAAAAAATACAGAGTCTGACCACTGATGGTGATGTTTGTGTATCTGTTTTTGTGAGTGTGTATGTGTGCATGTGCCCAAATCCTCATATGTAAAATATTCCAAATAAAATACTTCTTTTCTTAACTTAGTATAATCAAGACTTTTAATCATAACTTTATGTCTCAATGAGGTGATAAATCTTAATTTACTTCAAGGCCTGCATCTTTTATTTCTTCTTTTTCTTTTATTAAGAATATTCTACTTCTAGAATTCTACTGTAGTTCTTTAAGCCTAAGAGAAATTATGTGTATTTTTGATTATCTATGTGTCTGCATGTATGTGAGTGTTTAGTAATACAATGTGGCTGTCATATAGGTGTAGAAGTAAATATTTCAGTATTGGTAATTGTCAGAATAAATTATTTTTAGAAGAAGGAAAGGCTTTTCTTTCTCAAGTTGTTTGTTCAATCAACTGAGTTGCAATTAACAAAGCAGCAGGACAAATTAGCTGAAGGGTCTTTTTAACCAGAAGCTTCTGCATCTAAAATGAGTCAAAGCTGTAGACTTCTTCCTTTTGTAGGTGGAGGCTGGGTTAATTGCTTCAAATTAATTTGCCTAATTACCCTAAGTAGGACCAATATTTGTCTATGTCTTGCTTGTACCAGGGACATAAAAACCTCAAAGCAAAATTTCTTTCACCACATTATTTCCCTCTGCAATCTTTCGCCCTTTTATTCTCCTAACTGGATGCCAAGCACTGCTCCGGCAATCCTCTCTAGGACCAAGAAGAAGACTTCTGCTGCCTTCTCTTCTCATCAGAACATCATTTTTCTTCAGGTATATGGCCCCCTCCCAGGAAAGTTATTTCCCCTGACAGCATCTGCTAATTACCTCCCTCAGTGCGGCCTCTTCTGACCACCCTATTGACTATTGACACCCACCCACCAACCTGCTACCTGTCACTATTTCTTTTAAATTTTATTTAACACTGATCGTCCCAAAGAAGCCTTATTTTCACCCATTAATTATTTATTGTTTCCTATTTATCTTCCCTCACCATATCTCAATTGAAGCCATGAATTTTTCTCTTTTTATTCACTTTAAAATCCTAAGATTCCAGAAAATTCCCTGCCATATATAAATGCTCAACAAAATTTAAGTAGATTATTGAATGTATCATTCCATATTTTGTTAAAATCACAGTGCTGTTGGGCCGAGCCTGTGGCACACTCGGGAGGGTGCGGCGCTGGGAGCAAGGTAGCGCTCCCACCGCGGGTTCGGATCCTATTTAGGGATGACCGGTGTGCTCACAGCGGCTCACTGGCTGAGCACGGTGCGGCCAGTCTCAAAAAGGACAAAAAAAAAAAAAATCACAGTGCTGTTATTTTAAAGCATCAATTTGTGGAACTGTTAAAAGACTACTGACTGCATGTGACTAGACTGGAAGTTACAGTTGCCTCTTCCACCTTATAAACTGTACTGACACAGCTTGCATTAATTGCCAAATGTTAAAGAAAACATCGTAAAGCTTTGTATCACTATACTCACTACTGCTATACCGTTTAAAATTATAGGAGGTACTTATTTTCTGGAGCTATGTTACTTATTCTGGGGGTAAGTTCAAAGGCAGCAGTTAACATGACTATGTTTTGTTTTTTTTTAATTAAAAGACAATGAAATGAAATATGAGGTAAGACATTTCTCCTTTTTGAAGAGTGCACCTGATCCTTGTTATCCTATTCCAGGCATTTATATATATAAACCAAAAGCTTCCACTAAAAGAGTAATTTTAGAAAGACTTCATTATGTAATTAAAAGCTGCCCAGGACAAGCTTGAAATCTTGGTTGGGTAAAGTTGGGTTTCAATTTGTATCCCACCCTGGAAGAGGCGAAATATTTTATTGGGTCCTAAATTAACTGGCTGAAAAAAATCTGAGGTGGAATTTATCACTTAATATAATTGGAACTGATAAAACGTACATTATTCCTAGCTCTATTACATTATTATAAAAGTGCCACTCATTCTGATTTGGTTTGATTTTTTAATAGTACATTTCCCAGTTGAAAATTTATTGTGATGATATAAACAATTAATACCTTATATTTTTGACATCCTTGTGGAATAAATGTCAAAACTGTTTTTCTTCTCTCTCAGTTTTAGCTAGGATTCTAATCTGAAAATTTGACTCACTAAATAGTATAAGAGAAAAATATGCTGTGAATTAGTTTCTGAATAACCAGTCTCTGTAAGTCAAATCATGAAACAGATATAACTTGTACCTTATTTTCTTTAACAGATTATTTTTTAAGAGCAATTTTATGTTCAAAGGAAAATCGAGCAAAAATACAGAGATTCCCATATGCCCCTACACAACATCCTCCACCAGAGCTGTACATTTGTTGTAGTAAAATGCACCCCAAAGGTCAGACAAAATGGACTCACTGTGGTTAAAATTCAAATTGTCAAAACAGATCCAAATGGCCACAGCAAGGGAAAGGGCAGACGCATATGCATCTCATTAACTGTTATGAAGTTTTCTTTTCTGCGCCTAAACACAGACAACTCTCAGAAGATAAGGCCATATCAGCCAAAGTTAAGAATTCCACATTGACCTTCAACATGTCCACCTTGCTCTAGCTACTGACCCCCTCCTTCTCAATCTTGGGGGCCCACTATGGCTCCAATTAGACAGAAACAGACTCCAAGGACATTCCTCTCCCTTTTCTCTGAAAAGAGAGGCCATGACCACCTAGAGAGTCTGCATAATAACACATCTTTGTGATGTGTTCACACATTGGGCATGTGTGTAGGCTTCTCCATAGATACTCATAGCATTCCTCTAAGATCACTGAATATGCATATATACCTGATATTGGAAGGCATAAATGTAGCCTTCCTCCTTTTTTCGTCAGAATGCTTGTCTCTGGTCCAGCCAGGGCCCGTGTTCCCCAATCTGCAGATTGTCCCTTTTCCCTTTTGTGTTTTTTTTTTCTGGAAAATAAAGTCTTCCTAATCTCTTTAATGGAATCCTATGGTCCTCTTTTGTTAACAGTTTCAACTGATGATCCTGCATTGACACATCATTATCACCTGGAGTCCTCAGGTTACATTTGGATTCACTCTCAGTATTTCATATTTTACGCATTTGAAAAAAATATATAATTATGTGCATTTTCCATTATAATATTAAACAGAGTAGTTTCACTGCTCTAAAAATGCTCTACGCTCCATCTATTCATCCCTCCCTTTCTTTACTGTTTCCATAGTTTTGCCTTTTCGAGAATGTCATATAGTTGGAGTCATACAGTATGTAGCCTCTTCAGATTAGCTTCTTTTACTTAATAACATGCACTTAAGTTTCCTCCATGTCTTTTCATGCCTTGATAGCTCATTTTTTTAATCACCGAATAATATTCCATTGTCTGGAGGTACCACAGTTTATGCATTCACCAACTAAAGGATATCTTGGTTCCTTCTACATTTTGACTATGAAAAAAGCTGTTGTAACATCCATGTGTAGGTTTTCATGTTGACATAAGTTGGGAACTCATTGTGGTAAAGACCAAAGAATGTGATTGTTGGATCATATGGTAAGAGCATGTTTGTTTTGTACAAGATTTTCAAATTGTCTTTTAAAGCGGCTGTACCTTTTTGCATTCACATTAGCACTGAATGGAAGTTCCTGTTGTTACACGTCCTCACCCGTGTTTGGTGGTGTTGGTGCTCTATATTTTGGCCATTCTAATAGGTGTGTGATAGTATCTCATTGCCTTTTTAATTTTTGTTTCTATGATGACATATGATGTACAGTATCTTTTCATACGCTTATTTGATGTCTGTATATTTTCATAGGTGAAGTGTCTGTTAAGATCTTTGGCCCATTTTTTAATCCAGTTATTTGTTTTCCTATTGTTAAGTTTTAAGAGTTCTATGTGTATTTTATACAACAGTCCTTTATCTGATATGTCTTTTACAGTTATTTTCTCCTAGTCTGTGGCTTGTCTTCTCATTTTCTTGACAGTTTTTTTTACAGAGCAGAATCTTAAAAATTTTAATGAAGTCTAACTTATCAATTCTTTCTTTCATGCATTGGGCCTTTGGTGCTGCAGCAACTAAAAAGTAATCACCAAATGCAAAATCATCTAGATAGTCTCCTGTTACCTTCTAGATTTTTATAGTTTTGTGTTTAACATTAGATCTGTCATCTATTTTGCATTAAATTGTATGAAGTTTCTGTGTCTAGATTCATTTTTTTTTTGCATGTGGATGTTCAGTTGTTCAGGTATCATGTATTGAAAAAATTATATTTGCTTTTTTGTGAATGATCAGTTGACTATATTTATATGAGTCTATTTCAGAGCTGTCTGTTTTCTTCTGTTGATCTGTCTATTCTTTTGCTGATTTCAATCAAGATAATCAAAGCAGTTTGCCTTGAATACTGCAATTTTATAGTATGTCTTAAAGTCAATAGTGACAGTTCTCTAACTTTGTTTTTCTCTTACAGTACTGTGTTGGCTATTCTGGATCTTTTTCCTCTGTATATAAACTTTGGAATCAGTTTGTCTATATCCACAAAGTAAGTTGTGATTGTGTTTGGGACTGCTTTGAATCGATAGATCAAGTTGGGAATAATTGAAAACTTGACGATATTGAGCATTCCTATCCATGAGCATAGAATATCTCTTCATTTATTTAGTTCTTTGATTTTTATTTCATTAGAGGTTTGTAGTTTTCCTCATGCAGATCTTGTTCATACATTTTTAGAGTTATTCCTAAGTTTTTTGTTTGTTTTTTGGGTTTTGGTGCTAATGCAATAGCATTGTGTTTTTAATTTCAAATTTCACCTGTTCATGTACCTTATTTTTAGCCCTATGTTTTCAATAATGCTTTTGAACAAAGTAGCTGAAAAAGAAACTGCATAGATATGCTTAACCTAATTTTCTACAGAGACGGCTTGAAAAGAGTTGGGGAAGAAGGAAAGATAGGAAGTGAGTGCCAACTTCGTAGATGCTGACAGTGTCATCCAGTCTGCAAATAAAGACTATATCACACCCAGCACAACCAACAGAGCCTGGAGTGTACAGCCACCAATTTAAGCAAGACCACCTCCTCCTCACCGTGAGGGGAAATATGCCAAAACTGAGGACGGGGTGGAGAAACACCACTTCCTCTGAGGGCTACTTACACATACCTGGATCTCCTTTGAAACAAACACTTTGAAAGTATATTCACTGTTTCCAATTACCTTCCTCTCATTTTCTCTTAAACCTATCCTAATCAGCCTCTCTCTTGGTACTTTGTTTTATTCCTACTACTCTGGTCATTGTTCTCAGTTTCCTTTACTAAATCCTCATCTTTCTTCACCTTTTATTAAGATGTCAGCCCTTAGACTTCTATTCGCTGTCTTTACTCAGCACCTCATTAACAGCTCCCTGCCTTGTGGTTTTAAACTGCATCTGTAACTAATTACTAAACCCAGACATCTAACTGCTTATTGGACTTCACTTAGATTATCTAGTAAACATCTCGAACTGAAGCTATCAAGAACTGAATTCTTGATATGCCACATTCCACTATTTATTCCATCATCAGACTTCTTACCTAAGGAACTCCATATTTCTAGTTGCTCAGGCCACAACAGGGGTTTTCTCCTTTATTTCTTTTCTCATATCCCATGGGCACCGTGGGAAGATATCCCTTAAGAAGGATCTACTTTGAAAAATATTCATATCCAACCAATCCTTTCTTTATTGCTACAATCCTAGTCTAAACCAAGATAATATCTCATTTACCATACTGAGTGTAGCCTCTCCACTTCACAACAAATCTGTTGGAACGATATGTGTTTATTTTATTGTTCATGTTTTGGAATGATCTTTTTATCCTGTAAGTTACATGTATTATATCCCTCTTCCTTCAAAGCCTCCAGTGCTTCCTAATGTGTTGGAGTACAATTTAAAGTACTTAAAGGGACCTCATTACCTTTCTGACTTCCTTTGCTACAATTGTATCCTTTCCCTCCTCTTTCTCTAACCACACCATTCTTTTTTCCCTCTTTCTTAGCTATGGTAGGTACACTCTCATGTTAGAGCCTTTTTACTGGTGTTTACTCTGCATGGAATATTCTTTGCTTCAGATTTGCCAAGAGATCTCTTTTATACTTTTTTCAAGTCTTTACTCAAGTATCATTTTTTCAATGATCCTAATGAGTTTAATAATCATAAATCTAAAGTAAGATTACTCAGCAAATGTGTGTGTGGTAAATTACTGAATTTCCCGAACCGTCATAATAAAAGTGCAAATTCTTACTGCCTGTCCTTCAAAACCGTTCTTTTCATTTTTCTCCTCATAGCATGTATCACATTAAAAGAGGCGTATATTAAAAGAGACAGCATAATATATTTAAGAAACATGTTCATGGTTTATTTTGTTTCTTCTTCAACTAGAATGTAAACTCCAAGAAAGCAGGAATGTTTGTCTGCTTTATTTTCTCATCAGTTCCAAGTGCCAATGATAAATTGAGCACTCGATAAATACATTTCAAATTAATTAATTAATCAATCAATATATAGTATTTATAGTCTTATAAAAAACTTAAGGGACAAGAAGTGGCCATATATTAAGAATGTAGAGCAAATCTTAATTGAATTTTCAAAGATAGGAAAAATAAGGACCATACTCTCTGATCACGATGTAAAAAAAAAAAAAAAAAAAAGCTAATTCTTTAAAGTAGGAAAAAAAAAAGTAAAAAGAAACTCCACACATCAGGATATGTTAAGTCTCTCCAAAACAACTGTTTAGCAATAACAAAATAAAAATGGAAATAATGCAAAAAAAAAAAGTCCTTCACTTCAGAGCCCAGGGATTACTTATTAAGCATTAAATTCAATAAGAAAAAAAGGAATAAACACAGTTTAGTAAATATAAAAGTAGAAATAAATTATTTTGAACAAATTTCAGTTATAAATAAATTGAAGAGTTGGCTTTTTGAAAAATATAATTAAAAGATAAGCAATGAGTTGACATAAGCAATAAAAACACAAGGAGAAAAATATACAAAAATAGGAATTGTGCATGGAAATAAAACAAAGCA